>NC_057740.1:38343448-38386791 GCF_004010195.1 Chiloscyllium plagiosum
ATCCAAGGCCCTAAAGGAGCCTTCCACATCCATCAAAGTTTTACCTGCACATCCACTAATATAATTTATTGTATCCATTGTTCCCGATGTGGTCGCCTCTACATTGGGGAGACTGGACGCCTCCTAGCAGAGCGCTTTAGGGAACATCTCTCGGACACCTGCACCAATCAACCACACTGCCCTGTGGCCCAACATTTCAATTCCCCCTCCCACTCTGCCAAGGACATGGAGGTCCTGGGCCTCCTTCACCGGCGCTCCCTCATCACCAGACGCCTGGAGGAAGAACTAGGGTGGTGTGGGGCAGTGTGTGTGTGAGGGTGCCTCGGAACACTTCAACCCCATGCCTTTATTCCTGATGAAGGGCTTTTGCCCGAAATGTCGATTTTACTGCTCCTTGGATGCTGCCTGAACTGCTGTGCTCTTCCAGCACCACTGATCCAGAATCTGGTTTCCAGCATCTGCAGTCATTGCTTTTACCATAGATTGTTGTCTGATTTGCATGATGTGACAATGGAGTACTACATGTATCTGTGCTGTGGCCTCAATGTTTTACAATTTAAAGCAATGGCTTAGCTAAAGCGTGTGAATTCCTGATGAAGACCTTACGCCCGAAACATTGACTGTCCTGTTTCTCGGATGTTGCCTGACCTGCTGTGTTTCCCCAGTGCCACACTAAAGTGAGCAAATGCATGGCAGCTAAATTTGCAGATGACAAGACAGGTAGGAAGGTATGCTGTGAAGAGGACACAAGGAAGACACAGATGTACATAGCCGAGGTTGACTGAGTGAACCTGGCGCATGGAGTATAATGTGGGAAACTGCAATTATTCACCTTGGCCAGAAGAATGTAAAATCAGAGTATTACGTAAATGAAGAATGACTGCAGAATTACAATCTGCAGAGTTCTAAGTATTCAACTGTAGGAACAGCACAAAAGTGAACATACAGGCACAGCATGTAATCAGGAAGGCAATGGGATGTTACGCTTTATTACTAAGGATTTAGTGAGGACTGAGCACTGTGCATCAAACAACAACCATAGTCACTTTCCAAGCCTGCCTACATTACACCGTCACTGCCATCATGCTGAGACCAGTTACCTCAAGAGAGGTGGGAAACAGAGCTGGCCGGTATAGCTCAGTACAACACCCAGGTACTGGGGTTGTCTACTTGGCGCAGACTACCTCAAACTTTCAATCTTCTTGAGGTGTGAATGTCATGGAGTCTTGGTGTGTCGGGAAGATGGGGTTTCTTGCTCGCTCCTGTTAATCCTTAGGCCTCCCAAGCTGCCTGTAAGCACAGGTCCCAGTGCTGACAGCTGTGAGTTACAGCACTGCAGCTTGTGGATTCAAGTCCCATTCCAGAGACCTGAACTCAAAATGTAGTGTGACATTGAATGAGGTACTGGCACAGTGCTGCACAGTTGGAGGGTGCTGTGGTTTGGACAAGCCCTTACACTGAAGTTCTGACTGTCCTCTCAAACCAAGATCCTAATTTCACCAAAAAAATGAAGAAATTTTGCATGGTTTCATGTGGAGATCAAAACACATAGGAGCTAGAGCATGCCATTTGATCCCTTGAGCCTGATAAGTTTGATTTTGGCCTTAATACTACATTCTTCCCTGTCCCACTCCCCACAATTGTTGATTTACAAGGGATTAACTGTCCTCATCCTAACCCTTTTGGTAGCTCAGTGGGCAGTCTTGGGTGACTGTTTGTGTGGAGTTTTCTGCATGTCTTGTTATGTACCAGGCCAGACTCCGTCAAAACATTTTAAGAAAGTAGCCCAGACCGTAACATTGCTAGTTGCTTTAAGCAGGTGTAAAGTGGACATTCCAGGATAATTGCCGCTGGTCAAACCGCTTAATGTTAAATGAAACAGAATTTATTTAAAGATCACCAAGTGAAACATAAACAGAAGAGAATTACAATACCGAATAACTTAACTTCTCCAACATCGCAACAGATTATTCTGACTTAATGATGCTGTTTCAAATACTTGCAACAATCCCCATAAACACCCCTTGGCACAAAAGGTAAAATCAAACACAGGCTCTTACAGGAGACAGGTCAGAGAAGGAGGGTCAGCATGGACCTGCTTCTCTTGGGTCCAGCAGCTTTACAACGGCCTGACTGCTTGCAGTGAATAGACAGACCACCAAAAACAAACCCACAAACCAAACCAGAGTAACACTGAGCTGGGAGAACTGGCCACTACCCTTTCATTTTACAAGTGTTTTGTTTTAAAACTTGAGAGCCGTTTGCCTGAGGCAGTATCAGTTAGCTATAATCAAACTGATCCTAAAACCCTTCAAACTCAGACTCTTCAGAGTCTGTGTCTTTTACGACCTCTCTGAAAAAAAAAACCCTAAGGACAACATAACCTTGTTAAAAAGGAGCAGCAGCATCACAGTCTGCATAGGTTTCCTCCCACAGTCCAAAGATGTGCCGGTTAGGTGGAATGGCTGTGCTAAATTTCCCTGTAGTGCACAGGGATGTGCAGGCTAGATGGATTAGCTACAGGAAATGCAGAGTTAAGGCCATAGGGCAGGGGTAGGTCAATGTGGGATGCTCTTCAGAGAGTCAGTGGAGACTCGATGGGCTGATTGGTCTCTATCTGCACTTTGGGAATTGTATGATTAGAAATCTGGGTAACTCCTATTCAGTGACCCAGTCTGCATTGCTCACTGGGACAATCCCAGAGAGGCGGAGAGAGAATAAATTTCACAATCTCATCCAATAATTATCATGTCATTATCAGATTTCAGTTGGTGATAGTTTGCTGTTAGACACTCTTGTGTCAGATGGAGTTTTCTTTACTGAAGGTGCCTGAAAAAGGGGAAAATGGAAATCTTAACTCAGTGCCACTCACCGCAGAGCTCCCAGTGCCAGAGACAGTGTCCACAGTGTGTTACTGAACATCCACCACTTCTCTGAGTTGATATTCAGAATTCTGTAGTCAGCAGCCCAGGCTAAATGTTCGCAGGGGTAATAGAGCTGATCTGCCAAGTTTCCCGTTACAGAGAGCAACCGCAAAATTGTATCTTCCTCCTTTGGAGGCAAATAAGAAAACCTAAAATCAACATCACACCTTTCAGAGTTTATAAAATGTGTTCTACACCCTCATAACATGCCTTAGCAGTTCAGCCAATGGATGGTGTTGATGGAGGTTTTACGACTGATGCAGTTGCTGTCCTTTGGATGAGAGACAGTGTCAACTGTTACTCATTAGTTGGGAGTCAGAGGGGCTCAAATCCCAGGAAATCTGAAGATAGACATTGAGTGCAATACTGAGGGAGTGCTGCATCTTTTGGGAATACACCCATAGATGGATGTGAATGATCCCAAGGGACTATTTTGAAGGGAAGCAGGGGAGTCCTTTATGATGCCTTGGCCAATATTTATCCATCAATGAACATGACAGGAAGAGATTATCTGCTGGCTATCTACAGGATCTCACTGTGTGAAATTTGCCATCACATTTCCTGTAATGGTAACTACACTTGAACAATGTTTTTTAGATGTAAAGTTCTTTGGGATAAGATTGTGAAATATTTTACAGTAGTGCCCGGATTGTGGATTGGACCTTGGGTTAGTTGCAAGTTGATTTGTACACAAATCAGAACACAATGCAGGACGATAGGACCCATCCGTAAGTACAGAAAATGTTCATCTGTCAGATCATTAAAATTACGTCCCTGTAAAGGATTGCTCTCAAGTCAGTCGTCCATAAATCAGGGACACTCTGTAGATAAATGTCTTGTATACCTGATGTGCTGTCTGCTCTCTTAGATGGATGTAAATGATCCAAAGGTGCTATGTTGAAGGAGAGCAGGGGAGCTCTCCTTGGTTTCCTGGCCAATATTCAATCACTCAATCAACATCTGAAGGTCTGGAGCGGCTAACAGCTAGAGAGGGGCAGGGACGGTTGTTGGACTGGGGTCTGGTGCAGGTAGTCAGCAGCTTGAGAGGCCGGTCAGACCATGTGTGGAAGCCCCTGCGCTGATCTACTGCAACGTTGTGATTATCTATAATCTGACTGTAATGTTTATCCTTTTAATTATGTCTTATTTCCAACTTACACTATGAATCACTAAATTAATGCAACTTTTTCTTATATAAGATTTGTACCGAGGTATGTTCAACCTCAGATAGTGCCAGTGGTGACATTATACGCTTTTCACTGTACTCCTATACTTGAGTACACATGACGACGAAACCTAATTCTAATTCATTGTTGTGACATTGACTATGGGAGCTTGCTGTGTACAAACTGGTTGCTGCACTTCCTACAACAGTGTTGGCATTGTAAAAGTCTTACACTGGCAGCAACATTGGGTTGTTCTGATGTAGAAAAAACACTACATAATGCAATACTTTCTTCCCATGCATGGATATTAGGGAACAGCAAGATCCCACAAACAGAAATGATGAGATAAATTAGAAAGCTAACACCACTGGTAGTGCAACACTCCCTTTGTAAAGCGATGACACGTCAGCCTGGGTTTTACTGCATTGTTTCCTGTAGCTCTCCGATCAAAGGCACAGATTGTTAGCAACTGAAACAAGCTATCATTTACCAGAAAACTTCATCAGCTTTTGTGTAGGGGAGAACAAAGGAGAAAAACAGCCTCAATAGTGGAAGGATTTCCACTCTGTATATCCATGATCAAATGGGCAGGTTATCAGCAAGTTGCTTTCAGCTTGCACAAGGCAGGACATGAGTCACATAGACAGATGCTATCATTTAGATAGCACTTTTCACAGCCTGAGCACTGACCAAAATGCTTTACAGCTAATTGGTTACTTTTCAAGTGCAGTCACTGTGTTGTAAAACTTGAAAGGGTTCAGAAAAGATTTACAGTGATGTTGCCAGGGTTGGAGGGTTTGAGCTACAGGGAGAGACTGAATAAGCCGGGAATATTTTCCCTGGAGCATCAGAGGCTGAGGGGTGACCTTATAGAGGTTTGTAAAAACATGAGGGGCATGGATGGGGGTGAATAACCAAGGGTGGGGGATTCAAAAACTAGAGGGCATAGGTTTAAGGTGAGAGGGGAAAGACTTAAAAGGGACCCTTTTCATAGAGATGGTGGTGCGATTATGGAATGAGTTGGTAGAGGAAGTGGTGGAGATGGGTACAATTACAACTTTTAAAAGGGATCGGGATGGGTATATGAATTAATTTAAAAAATACTTTATTATTAAATTAATTAAATAAATGATCAATTATAAGGGTTTCCTCTGGGTGCTCCGGTTTCCTCCCACAATCCAAAGCTGTGCAGGTTAAGTGAATTGGCCATGGCTCTGCCTCACAGCGCCAGAGACCCGGTTTCAATTCCCGCCTCAGGTGACTCTCCTAGTGGAGCTTGCACATTCTCCCTGTGTCTGCGTGGGTTTCCTCCGGGTGCTCCGGTTTCCTCCCACAATCCAAAAATGTGCAGGTTAGGTGGATTGGCCACGCTAAATTGCCCGTAGCGTTAGGTGAAAGGGGTAAATGTAGGGGAATGGGTCTGGGTGGGTTACGCTTCAGCGGGTCGGTGTGGACTTGTTGGGCCGAAGGGCCTGTTTCCACACTGTAAGTAATCTAATCTAATCTAATCTAATCTAATCTAATCTAAATTGTCCATAGTCAGGGGTAAATATAAGGTAGGGGAATGAGGGTCTGGGTGTGTTACTGTTCAGAGGGTTAGTGTGGACTTGTTGGGCCGAAGGACCTGTTTCCAAACTATAGAGAATCTAATCTTAGAGTG
The DNA here is from genome assembly GCF_004010195.1 of Chiloscyllium plagiosum. NCBI lineage: Eukaryota > Metazoa > Chordata > Chondrichthyes > Orectolobiformes > Hemiscylliidae > Chiloscyllium > Chiloscyllium plagiosum. The sequence goes on from NC_057740.1 coordinate 38,349,199, forward strand.
ATACAGGCAAAATGCTGATAAATGGGACTAGATTAATTTAGGATATCTGGTCAGCAGGGACGGGTTTGACCAAAGTGTCTATTTCCAGGCTGTACATCTCTATGACTCGGTGTTGAAACCTAGGAAGTTTAGGAGCCAGTTTGTCCAGGCAATATCCCACAATTGGCACAGAAGTAAACAAACAGATAGCTTGCTTATCATAACTCTGGCGGAAGACTATTGTCGAGCATCCCAGAGTGAATTCCTGCATCTCTCTCTTCAATATAGTTCCGGGGGAAAGAGTGTAGTCAGTGCATTTTATTCATATTGAAAATTAAACTTTTTGGACTCTTCATTTCCAGCATTTTTTCACCAAGATAATATCTTGAATATTTAAGTGGGAGATAGGCAGATACATGAAGAGAGAAATGGACTAAACGATGCTAATAGGCTACAATGAAGGGGAATGGCAGCAAGTTCACATGAATAGACCAATTGAGTCATATAGCCTTAATCTGTGCTGTAAATTCTAATAAGCCTCATTCTCTCAAACAGTCAGGATTTTGGATTTGACTCAAGTCTTCTAATGAAGTCATTTTCAACTCCAAAAATAAAGCTTACTCACTTTCTCAATCAACAAGTGTTGCCAGGTCCACTGAGTTTCTCCAGCAATTTCTGTTTTTATTTTATAGTCCCTCAATTCCAGGTTAAGCAGTGGATTTGCCATCTTCCCAAGGGCACCATGTTAACCTGATTAGGAAGTTGCTGAAATGGAGGGTTTGAGTTATAAAGAGAGGCTTGATATACTTGATGTTGTGATTCTGAGCTTGGAATTTATGTTGCAGACGTTTCGTCCCCTATTTAGGTGACATCCTCAGTGCGAAGCGCTTCTATGAAATGTTTCCTCCAGCATTTAGGACTAGCCACACTATCATACATCAAAAACATTTCTGAACTGACAGCCAGACTACTGCGACTACTAGGACTCATAACAGCACACAAACCAACAGACACTCAGACAACAACTCATCAGGACGAAGGACCCGATACCCAGCATGAGCAAAACCAATGTTGTGTACAAAATCCCATGCAAGCACTGCACAAAACACTACATAGGACAAACAGGAAGACAGCTAACGATCCGCATCCATGAACAACAACTTGCCACGAAACGACACAACCAGCTATCCTAGTAGCCACACACGCAGATGACAAGCAACATGAATTCGACTGGGACAACACTACTATTATAGGACAAGCCAAACAGAGAACAGCCAGGGAATTCCTAGAGGCATGGCATTCATCCACAATCAATAAGCACATCAACCTGGACCCAATATACCGGCCACTGCAGCGGACAGCTGGAACTGACAACCGGAAGCGGCAGAGACAAACCACTATAAATGTCGGAGGAAACTTCACAGGAGCGTTTCACAGGAGGCTCCCAAGCACTGAGGATGTCACCTAGACAGGGGACGAAACGTCTGCAACACAAATTCCCAGCTCGGCGAACAGAACCACAACAACGAGCACCCGAGCTACAAATCTTCTCCCAAACTTTGATATACTTGAATTTTTTTGAGCATAGGAGGTGGAGGGGTAACTTGACAGAGGTTTATAAAATCATGAGGGGCATAGATAAATTGAATGGCAGGTGAGTTTTCCCTGGGGTGGGGGATTCTAAACTGCGGGCATATTTTAAGGTGAGAGGAGAAAGATTTTAAAAAGACATGATGGGCAACTTTTTAAAAAATATACACAGCGGGTAGTTCATGTGCTAATGAATTTCCAGATGAAGTGGTGTACACAGGCTGTTATAACATTTAAAAGAAATTTGGATAAGTTCATCAATAAGAAATATTTGGAGGGATATGGGTCAAGCGGAGGCAGGTGGGACTCATTTAGTTCAGAACTATGGTCAGTATGAACTGGTTGGACCAAAGAGTCTGTTTTTGTGCTGTACGACTTCATATCAGAGGCTGTTTATGGTCCACTTTCTAACATCCTGTGCCTGAGATAATCTGTAACCCACAGGCTCCTCCTCTGGCCAGGACCACACCCATAACCAGAAGCCACACCCCAATGGCTATTGGGCACACCCACAATTCTGGGGCCCCACCTCCTACTAACTCCACCCCTGGCTCTGGAGCTAAATCTCCATTGGTCCACAGGCTCCGCCTACCTCCTGCAGGCTGAGCCCATTGGCTAATCTACCCCACACCTTCATCCTTTGGCACCGCCCATTTAGTTAGAGGGCTCCACCTCTCTGCCAGGGCCAGCCCCTATCCAATTAGCCACACACCGCGCCCTTGGCCGCACCCATGAAGCGTGCCCACACTTCCCTGGCCCCAGCCCGGACTCCTGCGCACGCCTCCAATATCGTGGCCACGCCCCACGTAGGCCACGCCCACATCAGAAGCAACGCAATCGGGTCGCGCGCGCACTGTAAAGTCCCCGCCCCCACACCCTCGGGCACGGCCCACACAACCCAGGCTCCGCCCTTCCCATGACCCCTGACCCGCCAGCCCCGCGCCCCCAATGACCAGGCCTCAGGCCCCGTCACCCTCTGCGCTGGCCCTCACCGTGCCACCCAGCCCGTACCCCCGCGAGTACAGGAACATGGAGAGGTCGTCGAAGAGACGCAGCGTCGCCCGGCAGTTGCTGAGCTGCCCGGCGATCAGGAGCAGCCGGCGGCCCAACTCGGGCCGCCCTCCCGCCTGAACCACCAGCAGGCCACCCAACAGCCGCGAGCTGTAGCACACAGTCCGCACGAACCGATCGCGACCCCGATAAGACTCGAGAGCATTTGCCACCGCGTCCATTCCCCAGACGAAAATGGACTTTAAACCTGCGCCGGGAACGGCGACACCGGAAGGGAACACTGATTGACATCTATAATAGCCAATGGCAAGGCTCTATGTTAGGGGGGCCCCGCCCTTCAGGATAAGGCAGCCAATCGGATGTCTGAACGGGCTGTCATTCACATCGATGGGGGAGGAAGTTCGAATCGTGGCGGGTCGCCTAGCAACATGAGGGGCGGGGCTTTATTGAAGGAACTTTATGACAAAACAAAACCTTTTAAAAGGGGAAATGAAGTCCAGGGAGTCCACAATCATCGCACAAATAATGAGAGAAAGGCGGGAGTAAGGAAACGATATCAGCGCGGGGATGGGAGCCTAAATTGTAGTTCGAGGGTACAGGGGGGTTGAGAGAAGTGAGGTGAGAAATCAGGCTTCAGCTCACAAGAGGGCATTGGCAAGCAAGAAGTTGGTTTGAAGCGTGTCTGCTTCAATGGCAGCATCACTTGGAATAAGGTGAGTGAACCTGCATGGTTGGTAGCTGAGGCCTTGATGTTGTGGCAGTTTCAGTGATGTGGACAGCGCAGGGACAGGAATGGTTGTTGCACGTTACAGGAAAGGACGTTTGAGGACTTGTCCACTGAGGTAGAATGGGCTGAGGTTAGAAACAGGAAAGGAGAGGTCACCCTGTTGGGAGCTTTCTACAGGCCTCCAAATAGTTCCAGATATGAGGCAGAGCGGTAGATGTGATCTCAATATGGACTTCAGTAAGGCGTTCGACAAGGTTCCCCATGGGAGACTGATTAGCAAGGTTAGATCTCATGGAATACAGGGAGAACTAGCCATTTGGATACAGAACTGACTCAAAGGTAGAAATCAGAGGGTGGTGGTGGAGGGTTGTTTTTCAGACTGGAGGCCTGTGACCAGTGGAGTGCCACAAGGATCGGTGCTGGGTTCTTTACTTTTTGTCACTTACATAAATGATTTGGATGCGAGCATAAGAAGTACAGTTAGTAAGTTTGCAGATGACACCAAAATTGGAGGTGTAGTGGACAGCGAAGAGGGTTACCTCAGATTACAACAGGATCTGGACCAGGTGAGCCAATGCGCTGAGGAGTGGCAGATGGATTAGGTAAAAACAATGACTGCAGATGAAGGGCTTTTGCCCGAAACGTTCACTTTACTGCTCCTCAGATGCTGCCTGAATTGCTGTGCTCTTAGAAACAGGAAAGGAGAGGTCACCCTGTTGGGAGCTTTCTACAGGCCACTAATCCAGAGAGTGGCAGATGGAGTTTAATTCAGAAAAATGCGAGGTGCTGCATTTTGGGAAAGCAAATCTTAGCAGGCCTTATACGCTTAATAGTAAGGTCCTCGGGAGTGTTGCTGAACAAAGAGACCTTGGAGTGCAGGTTCATAGCTCCTTGAAAGTGGAGTTGCAGGTGGATAGGATAGTGAAGAAGGCGTTTGGTATGCTTTCTTTTATTGGTCAGAGTATTGAGTACAGGAGTTGGAGGTCATGTTGCGGCTGTACAGGACATTGGTTAGGCCACTGATGGAATATTGTGTGCAATTCTGGTCTCCTTTCTATCAGAAAGATGTTGTGAAACTTGAAAGGGTTCAGAAAAGATTTACAAGGATATTGCCAGGGTTGGAGAATTTGAGCTATAGGGAGTGGCAGAACAGGTTGGGGCTGTTTTCCCTGGAGCATCGGAGGTTGAGGGGTGACTTTATAGATGTTTACAAAATCATGAGGGCATATTCCCTGGGGTCGGGGAGTCCAGAACTAGAGGGTATAGATTTAGGGTGAGAGGGAAAAGATATAAAAGAGACCTAAGGGGCAACATTTTCACACACAGGGTGGTACTTGTGTGTAATGAGCTGCCAGAGGAAATGGTGGAGGCTGGTACAATTGCAACATTTAAAAGGCATTTGGATGGGTATATGAATAGGAAGGGTTTGGAGGGAAATGGGCCAAGTGCTGGCAGGTGGGACTATATTGGGTTGGGTTGGAGCGAAGGGTCTGTTTCCATGCAGTACACCTCTATGATTCTATGAGATGTACAGGAAAGGATAGCAAAGATGATTCTCGATAGGAGCAAGAGTGACAGGGAAATTGTTATGGGGTCTTTCACTTTCCAAATATTTACTGGGAATACTATCGTTCAAGTACTTTAGATGGGTCAGTTTTTGTTCAATGTATGCAGGAGGGTTTTCTGATACAGTATATAGATAGGCCAAAAAGGGCGACACCACATTAGATTTGGTACTGGGTAATGAACCAAGCCACGTGTTAGATTTGGAGGTAGGTGAGCACTTTAGTGATAGTGACCACAATTTGGTTATGTTTATTTTAGCAGTGGAAAGGGATAATTAGACATTGCAGGGCAAGAGTTATAGTTGGGGGAAAGGCAATTACGATGCGATGATGCAAGATTTAGGATGGGGAAAGAAACTGCAGGAGATCACAACTGAAATGTGGATCTTATTCAAGAAACAGCTACTGCATACCTTGATAAGTATGTACCTGTCAGGCAGGGAGGAAGTTATTGAGCGCAGGAGTTGTGGTTTACTAAGGAAGTTGAATCTCTTGTCAAGAGGAAGAAGGAGGTTTTCCTATAGCCAGGAAAGACCTAGAGAGAGCTAAGATAAGCTAGGAGGGGACATGAGACGTTGTTGGTGGATAGGATCAAGGAAAACCCTAAGACTTTTTATAGGTATATCAGGAATAAAATAATGACTAGAATAAGATTTGGGCCTATCAAGGATAGCAGTGAGAAGTTGTGCATGGAGTCAGAGGAAATAGGGGAAGTGCTAAATGAATATTTTTCGTCAGTATTCACACTGGAAAAAGACTGTTGTTGAGGAGAATACTGAGATACAGGATACTAAAGTAGATGGGATTGAGGTTCACAAAGACGAGGTGTTAGAAATTCTGGAAAGTTTGAAATTAGATATGTTCCCTGGGCTGGATAGGATTTATCATCGGAGTCTCTGGGAAGCCAGGGAGGAGATTACAGAGCATTTAGCTTTGATCTTTATGTCATCATTGTCTACGGGAATAGTGCCAGAATCTGGAGGATTGCAAATGTTGTTTTCTTGTTCAAGAAGGGGAGTAGAGACAATCCTACCAGTGAGCCTTACTTCTTTTGTGGGTAAAGTGTTGGAAAAGGTTGTAAGAGATAGGATTTATAATCATCTGGAAAGGAATAAGTTGATTAGGGATAGTCAATACGGTTTTGTGAAAGGTAGGTTGTGCCTCACAAACCTTATTGAGTTCTTTGAGAAGGTGACCAAACAGGTGGATGAGGGTAAAGCAGTTGATGTGGTGTATATGGATTTCAGTACGACATTTGATAAGGTTCCCCATGGTAGTTTATTGTACAAAATACAGAGGCATGGGATTGAGGGTGATTTAGCAGTTTGGATCAGAAATTGGCTAGCTGAAAGAAGACAGAGGGTGGTGGTTGATGGGAAATATTCATCCTGGAGTTTAGTTACTAGTGCTGTACTGCAAGAAAAAGAGAGAAGGTTCTTAGCTTTGCAAAAAGAGAGAGAATTTCAACTTGAGAAGTTGCGACTTAGCGAGTAAAGTCAAGTTAACAGGATGAAGATTAAAAGAGAAGGTAGCGATATATACAAATATGTAAAAACTCTGCCACGTTTTGATGAGAAAGATGTTGAAGCCTTATTTATTTCATTTGAAAAATTAGCTTGGCAGATGTGGCGATCTGTGGATTTATAGGTAGTACTGGTTCAGATTAAACTGGTAGGCAGAGCTCGTGAGGGATTTGCTGTGCTGTCAGTTCAAGAAATTATGGAGAGGTTAACTGCTTGTAAATTGGTACCAGAAGCATACAGACAGTGGTTCAGAAACATAAAGGAGGAGCCAGGTCAGATTTATGTAGAGTTTGAAAGAATTAAAGAGTCATTTGATTGATTGGTGTGTGCTTTAAAAATAGATAACACCTTTGAGGCTCTACAAGAGATTGTTCTGCAGGAGGAGTTTAAAAACTGACTTCCAGAGATGGTAAGATTTCACGTCGAGGGACAGAAAGTTCAGGAAGTGAGAAGGGCAGCAGAATTAGGAGATGAATACATGTTGGTGCAGAAGACAAGCTTCCGGCCAGAATATCGTCCTGTGAGGGACAGAAGTTGGGAGAATGGGAGATCCTACACTATGAAACCAAGAGTATAGAACACTGGTAAGGGTTTACCACAGGTTAATAAAGAAGCCCAAGAGGGTGGTCAGGAGGTGAAAGGCCTCAGGTGTTTTCACTGTAAGGGAGTGGGACACAGAAAATTACAGTGCCGGTGGTTTCAGAAGGGCACTGGGCAAAAGGTGTTTTCACTGCCAGAAGGTGGAGCATGTAAAGACACAGTGTCGGTCGTTAAAGAAAGGTGATGTGGGAAAAGTTGTAGTAAAAGAAGCTAAGCCAGTGGCACTAGTGAAGGTAGTCAAGGAGACCCCAAGAAGAGCCGAGGAGCTGCAGGAGACTGTACAGCCTAGGCAGAGGGTGGGTATGGAATTAGTACCTGATCTCCACAAAGAATTCACCTCTGTGGGTAAAGTTTACTCAAAGAACAGGGGTAGAAAGACAAGTTATAATTTTGAGAGATATAGGATCTAACCAGTTGCTGATAGTAAGAGATGCACTCCTTCTGATCTGTTACCCGAGTGTGGTAATTCGAGGAATAAATGGACAGAAGTTTAGCGTTCCCCTGTGTAAGATCAGGTTGGAGTGCCATGACACGATTTGGCTGTATCTAAGGTAGAAGTGACACTCCTTATTGTGAAGAAGCCCCAGGAAGACCAAGGAACTGAGGAGTTAAAACAGAAACATCCTTTTATTTTGCCAGACTGTGTAGTAACCAAATCCCACTATCATAAGTCACAGCATGAAGTGAAAAGTAAAGAGAAAGATTAAAGAGTTGAGGTTCAGTTAGCGAACACCCTGTTTGACGTAATGGTGCAGAAAAAACCTGAACAGGCAGAGGGTCAGACAGAAGTATTTAGTTCTGAAAGACTAAGGCAAGACAAGACAATAAAAGATATATACATGGATGCATACTCCGAAAAGGAGGCAGAGAATATTCTGGAGGGTTATTATCTGAAAGATAGAATCCTATGACAGAAATGAAGATCACGGCAAGTTAGTGCAGAGGAGAAATGAGCCAAAGTGCACCAGATTGTGTTGCTAGTAGCATACAGACAGGAAATGTTATGGGTAACACATGAACTACCTGTAGGAGGTCAGGGGTATGAAAGACTCAGGCTAAGGTACAAAAACATTTTTATTGGCCTGGAATACACAAGGATGTGGTTAACTTTTTGCTGTATGTGTCATGCATGCCAAATGGTAGGTAAGCCACAGGCAGTAATAAAACCAGCCCCTTTGTTGCCAATTCCCACACTTAAAGAACCTTTCACGCGGGTTATAACTGATTGTGTCGATCCCCTCCCGAGAACTAAAAGTGGGAATTGGTACTTGTTGACCATGATGGATGTGTCTCCCAGATTTCTGGAGGCGATTCCATTACGGAGCATCAAGGCAAAAAGTGTGGTAGAGGAGTTAGTAGCTTCCTTCACATGGTATTGACTACCCAGAGAGATTCAGTCAGACCAAGGGTCAAATTTTACTGATAGGCTGTTTGAGGAGGTTACGGTTAGCTTAGTATACAGCACTTTAAATCCAGTGCATCTCATTCTGAATCCCAGGGAGCTTTAGAAAGGTGGCATCAGACCTTGAAGACCATGTTGAGAGCGTACTGTCAGGATTACCCGAATGATTGGGACAAAGGTATCCCATTTGTATTGTTTTACAAATTAGAGATGCTCCAAATGAATCTACTCAGTTCACTCCCTTCGAGTTAATATTTGGGCATGTTCAACAAGGTTCCCCATGGCAGACTGGTTAGCATGATTAGATCTCACGAAATATGGGGAGTACAACCTTTGAGTCTTCTACCTTTGAGCCAGTTCTGTATCCAAATGGCTAGTTCTGAAGAAGAACAAAGTTTCAGTGGACAGAACAATGCCAAGAGGCATTCGACCATTTGAAAGCAATATTAACCACCAAACCAGTTATAGCTACATCAAACTTTTCACAACCTTTTAAAGTCGCCATCGGTGCTAGTGACATAGGAGTTGGAGCTGTACTCCTACAGGAAGATGAGGATGGGATTGAACTGCCAGTTGGTTACTTTTCAAAGAAGATCAACATCCACTGGGGGAACTACTCCATGATCGAAAAAGACTATTGAGTTTGATACTGGCCTTACAACATTTTAATCTGTATGTCATGAACAATGTGTTGGAGACAGTTGTGTACACGGATCAGTCTTCTTACACTCTTAGAATGCTTTAAAGACAAGAATATGAGACTGTTTTGTTTGTGTCTTATGTTACAGACTTTTAATTTAAAAATCATACATATAACAGGTCATAAGAATGTAATCACAGGTGTGTTATTGCGAATTTAACTGATAAAGTTTAGATAAGATGCATCTATCCAATGTTATATATAATAATGGGGAGAAGTTAAGATGAACTTAAAGTTATCTGTAGTAGAAAAAAAATGAAGCCATCATTTCATTATGATGGTTCATTTTTTTCTTGGGGGGGGTTGTTATGAAGATGTACCATACCTTTAAGAGAATGAAGGACTCAGCAAGCACACAGAGTGCTGGAGAATTTACAGTGTAACATTTGGTCCAGCAGCCAGCACAGGTTGAGTTGCTATCGACAAAAATAAACTTGAATTCGGTCAATCAAATTATACCTCAAAATACCAATCAAGTTTGAATTTAGCATTTTGACAATATTGAAAACCAATGAAATAATCTGATGCTTTGGGATTTAAGACTGGGAAAAATTGAACAGTTGAGGGGAGAACTGCCAAGCCACCAGCATGTACAGACTACCCAAAAAATAGCTCTCTTAAAGGTACCTTTATCTATCATCGACCTGTGAAACATAATTCCTAAGAAGAAGAAAATAAGACAGAGGAAGATGCAAGGAGAAGATTCGACAGCTGGCTGGTTTTAAAATTTGAATTTTTTGGTAAATCTTAATTGGGGGTTTTATTGGACTAGTAAAAGATAGGTTAGAGAAAGGAGTTGTAAATAATTGTTAAATAATTATTTTACGTTAGACTTTTAAAAAATAAAGTTGTTAATTTTTACTTTAAATAGTTCTTGGCCTCTCTGATTTTTACAGATTACTGCACGGGATAAACCATTTCTGTTTTCTGATTTAAATGAAGCAGGGAGGCTTACCCCGTGTTGTAAGATTTGTATCTAACTCCCTGCCCTGGGAATGTTTGATGGGGACGCTGTAGAGGGGGCTTTACCCCAGTTTAAAAGAGTAGAAGTAGCTTTTCTGTGTGACTAACCCTGCACTGTGCTGGGAGTATTTTTTGGACAGAGTATAGTGAAAGCTTTACTCTCCGTCTAACAGGGTCGAAAGAGCTTTCAGTTTAAAAAGAGTGGAGAGATTTTTATTCCGTCTCTAACCCTGTGATATACATGTCCTCAGAGTATTTGATGGGGACCGGGTGAAGATAAATTTACTTTCTGCTTAAAGGAGTCAAGGCAGGTTTAATCTGTTTCTAATCCCATGCTGTTCCTGTCCTGAAATGTGTGATGGGGAGTCTCCAGGGTGCTTTACTCTGTATCTAACTCTGGGCTCTATGTCTTTGGGCTGTTTGATGTTGACAGCGTCAGGAAGCTTCGCTCTGTATCTTACGCAGTGTTGTATGTGTCCTGGGATTGTTTGATGGGGACAGTATACAGAAAGCTTTACTTCCTGTTTAAAAGTGTAGAAAAGCTATAGAAAGAATGTTATTAAACTGGAAAGAGTGGAGAAGAAATTTACAAGGATGTTGCCAGGACTCAAAGGTCCGAGTTATAGGGTGAGGTTGGCTAAACTAGCTCTTTTTCTTTCGAGTGAAGGTGACTGAGGTTGGATTTTATATAAGCATATAAGATCATGAGAGGTATGGATAGGGTGAATACATTCAGTCTTTTCCCCAGGTTTGGGGAAATCGAAGAGTAGAGGGCATCGGTTTAAGGTTAGAGAAGAAAGAATAAAGGGGAACCTGATGGGAAGCTTTTTCAGACATAGGGTGGTACGCATATGGAATGAGCTTCCAGTGGAAGTGGTTGAGGTGGGTATATTAACAACATTTAAAAGAATTTTGAACAAATAATGGATAGGAAACGTTTATAAGGATATGGGCCTAATGCAGGGAAATGGGGTGAGCGTGGACGGACATTTTGGTCGGCATGGACCAGTTTGGGCCAAAGGGCCTGTCTCTCTGCTGTAGGACTCTACGCATCTAAAACTGGGTGTGGGGGGTTGCAATGATGGCCGACTGGTAAAAGCACTAAAGGATTAATTCACACACAAGAACAAAGTATTCTAGAAACTCAGCAGGTCTGGCAGCATCTTTACAGAGAGAAACAAGAAATTTTGAGTCCAGAGACATGCTGAATTTCCTCATCAATTTTTATTTCGTTTCAGATCTTCAGCGTCTGCAGTTCTTTGCTATATTAATCCAGAAACTCAGGCTATGTTCTGGGAATCTGGGTTTAAATGCTACCATGGCAGAGGGGGATATTTGAATTCAATTAAAATCTAGAATTAAAAGTCTAATGATGACTGTGAAACTGTTATTGATTGTTAGATAACTCTACCCCTGGATCACTAATATCCTCAGGGAAATGAAAATGCTGTCTTTACCCAGTCTGGCCTACATGTGACTACAGACCCACAGCATTCTGGGAAATAAACACTGGTCTAGCCAGTGATACCCACACCCCATTCATAAATTAAAAAAAACAATTTATTAAAAATATTCCTACCAACCTTTCTACAATCCTGCTGGACAATATTAGTAAGCTAGCAAATTTATAGTATGGATGGAATCCATTTCATCAATTGTCTCTGTCATGGCCTAGAGGGAAATAGCCATTTTAATTCTAATTGCAGCGGTTGGTTGATAGCATTGTCGTTCAAGGCACTCCAAGACTGAGACGTAGGAACAGATGAAGAACTGATGAAGGGCTTTTGCCCGAAACGTCGATTTTCCTGCTTCTCGGATGCTGCCTCACCTGCTGTGCTTTTCCAGCACCACTCTGATCTAGACATAGGAACAGATGTAGGCCAGATGCCTTTTAAATGAAGTGTAGGCTCTGCCTCTTCCTCTTTTCCAGCAGTGGATTCCAGGCTATCACACCCTCTGGATTAAAAATCTATCTACCCGACCTATGTCCTTCAAAATTTCATTCACTGTAATTACACTTTCTCTCAGCCTCCCACGTTTTTAAGGAAACAACTGCCTTTTCTCCAATATTTCCTCATCACTAAAAGTTTTCATTCTTAATGTCCCCCCCACCCTATTGTATTGCCACCTCATCTTCCTGTGATCTACCAACCAGAGATCTGCACAAACGTCTGGCCTAACGCTCTGCTTGGCTGTCAGTCATCCTTTCACCTTTAAGCCAGAAGGTTGTAGGTTTGAGTCCCTCTATTCAGTGACCCAAGCCTTAAGATTTAGGGCATCACTCCCGCTGAGGGAGGTGCTGCACCACATTTTGCACGACAGATTGAATTGAAGTCCCATCACCCCATTCAGGAAGTAAAAATACGAGTGCGGCGGTACTTTTATTAATTCGATGGTGCTTTCTCTGAGAGCTGAAAGTTGTTATCTCTTCAGATGCTCTCCCTGATTTTCCAAATGACCTCATCCTTTATAGCTTCTGACTTATTCATTTCCTTATAATTGGATTGGTCCTAGGTCGTCAAAACCATCTGGTTTAAATTTAATTTGCTTTTGATATCAAAGGGCTTGATTCAAATTGATTGGCTAAATTTGAAGAGACTTGTTGTCGCAGTAAAAATGCTGCTTGGCTGTTCAATACAAAATGTTTCAATTTAGGCTCTTTCTGTACAGCTGCATGTTAAACTGCTGTTCAAATATCAACTCTACGCATTGAGAAAACACAATCTTTTAAAGGGACCATGCAATGCTTTCCCCGCACCAACTTCGCAACAGCACATACTGACTTCCATCAACTGATGAATTGGTATACCGCAGGAACTGTAAAACCTGCGCCCACACCTCCTCCCTCACCTCGATCCAAGGCCCTAAAGGAGCCTTCCACATCCAAAGTTTTACCTGCACATCCACTAATATCATTTATTGTATCCGTTGCTCCCGATGCGGTCTCCCCTACATTGGGGAGACTGGGCGCCTCCCAGCAGAGCGCTTTAGGGAACATCTCCGGGACACCCGCACCATCAACCACACCGCCCCGTGGCCCAACATTTCAACTCCCCCTCCCACTCTGCCGAGGACATGGAGGTCCTGGGCCTCCTTGACTGCTGTTCCCTCACCACCCGACACCTGGAGGAAGAACGCCTCATTTTCCGCCTCGGAACACTTCAACCCCAGGGCATCAATGTGGACTTCAACAGTTTCCTCATTTCCCCTTCCCCCACCTCACCCTCGTTCCAAACTTCCAGCTCAGCACTGTCCCCATGACTTGTCCAGACTTGTCCTACCTGCCTATCTCCTTTTCCACCTATCCACTCCACCCTCTCCTCCCTGACCTATCACCTTCATCCCCTCCCCCACTCACCTATTGTACTCTATGCTACTTTCTCCCCACCCCCACCCTCCTCTCGCTTAACTCCCCACGCTTCAGGCTCTCTGCCTTTATTTCCGATGAAGGGCTTTTGCCCGAAACATCGATTTCGCTGCTCCTCGGATGCTGCCTGAACTGCTGTGCTCTTCCAGCACCACTAATCCAGAATCTGATTTCCAGCATCTGCAGTCATTGTTTTTACCTCCTTTATTCCTCGATATTGAACAACCACTTGGAAGAAGCACTGAGAGTGGCAAGGGGGTGTCGGGGATTTCAATGTCCACCACCATCATCAGCAGTACTACTGATTGAGCTGACTGGGTCCTAAAGGACATAGTTGCTGGACTGGCTCTGTGGCAGGTGGCAAGGGAACCAACAAGAGGGGAAGTATACTTGAACTCATGTTTACCAGTCTGCCGGCTGCAGGTACATCCGTCCATGACAGTATTGGTAAGAGCGACCACCACATAGTCATAATCAGAGAGATGTACAGCACAGAAACAGACCCTTCTGTCCAACGCATCCATGCTGACCAGATATCCTAACCTAATCTAGTCCCATTTGCTAGCATTTGGCCCATATCCCTCTAAACCCTTCCTATTCATATACCCATCCAGATACCTTATAAATGTTGAATTGTACCAGCTCCATCACTTTCTCTGGCAGCTCATTCTACACACACCACCCTTTGCATGTAAAAGTTGCCCCTTAGGTCCCTTTTAAATCCTTCCCCTCTCTTCTTAAACCTTTGCCCTCTAGTTCTGGACTCTCTCACCCTGGGGAAAAGACCTTGGCTATTCACCCTATCCACGCCCTTCATGATATTATAAACTTCTATAAGGTCACTCCTCAGCCTCCACGCTGCAGTGAAAATAGCCCCAGCCTTCCCTTGTAGGTCAAACTCTCCTATGTTGATAACATCTTTGTAAATCTTTCCAAGCTAAAAGGAATGGCTGTAAATTTTCTTATGCCATTTTTGCAGCTCTGCACTTAAAGTGAGACAGGAAACTTGTGCAGCCAATCAATTATTTTGGTACATTTTTCCCAACGTGGCATTGATTTTCCGATATGAGGTCCTCTGTAGGCCATGTTGAACATAAGGAGGCAGTGTCTTAGTTTTCAATGTGTTGGGACCAGCTGTGAACATCAGCTAACCCCTGCAAACATGACTCCTTCCCACACAAGTCTACTCTGTAAAATCATTGAACTTTATTCTCTCCTCCAACGCCCAGCCTACTTATCTGCAGTTTCATATAGAAAGGGCACAACTCGACAAATTTTAATTAAACACACTTTGCATAAAAATGTTTCCTCAACAAACAATAAGTTTGCTGCCATCAGCAAGAAATAATATTTTGTGTTTCAAAGCACATGACTCTCACCCGTTGCAGTGTGCTCCCTTTTCCCTCCCCCAGCTGGAAATTGTTCAGGAGTCTGCAGAGTTTGTCAGACAGCAATCAAACTGGGACTATGCAAAAGTTACACACTTCAAGTTTAATTCCAAAAAGGATACAGTAATAGGTGCATCGAGAACATTCTGTTTATGACATCATTCCCCCCATCCCATCCTACCTTTCCCTCCCTCCTCCAGCAGTGGGCGTAATCCAATGGCTCACTCTCATGCAATGCATTCTGGAAGGGATAACATAATTTAACACTTAAACGGTGCTCAAAAAGAAAAGATGACTCCCTGAAAGTTTCGAAGAGCAGTGTGCAGATGGCACACCAAACCATGTTTCTCGTTAGGCCACAGGGTGATGAAATATCTGCAATTATATTTGTGTTTGATGGGCCGAGAGAGTTGGCTGCAGGGTCCCAGATTCAGTGCTAATCGAAGATATGACCCTATTCACAAGGCCCCAATGTTAGATTTATTTGGATGCATTCAATTCAATTCCAAGTACCTAATTTGGTCTTAAATTAATCAGTCCCAACCAGAGCAGGGTTGACACCATATGATATGGGATAGAGCGGTAAGCTATTCCACCATAGCAAAGGGGATTCTACTGAGGCTGGATTAGAGCAGTTCACTGAGGGTTTACTCTATGTCTAACAAATGAAGCTGATTATCTGATGCTTGAGGTCAAAACCAATCTTGTTCTGTTGCCCAGCACTGACACCCTTTCCTTCAGGAGCACAGGACTTCCATAAAAAGAAACTGCCCAATTTCTTCTCTCTTCCTTTGATCTTGCAGACTCGTGCAACAGTAGTCACCCATGAGCTTTCTTCACATGATGGAAGTCCAGATCCTGTCATTGTCTATACACACGCACACACATATGTGTCCAGTGTTGGTCAGTCACTAAATAGGGAGCAACTGACGGAACCTTGGTTGATCATTCCTCTCCCTAGCCTAGAGATCCACTCCACCCACCCACTACAAAGCCCCTGCTACTGCTATTCCTAGCTAGTATCAAGTTCAGTACGATCGGGGCAGTGGGATCTGGGACCTTTTTAGTTTATTGGCTCGGCTATTTGCTGCTTTAACCAGCTCAGGCCAAATGGGACTGGAATGGAAAGAGGAAATGGTCAGACAGGTCTGTTTTCAAGAGTCCGTTATTACGCTTGTAGAGGCAATGAGTAAGCCTTTTATGGTAGTAACAAAAATGTCCTGTCCCAGAAAGTTGAATTCCAATAAATAAAAGGTCCAGCAAAATTATACAATGAATCCCTACATAAGCCCATTTAAAAATATAATCACCCCCATGTCATTCATTATGCAATTATCATAAAATCTGCACAGTTTCAGCTCCATAGACATGTTGTACGATTGAACTAATATTCTGTTTTACAAGTAATGTTATTTGAAACATTTTTGCAGAGATCTTTGGTTCATATACAAAAAAAATTGTAAATAAAAAGCAGGTTACAAATTGAGCTTTACAATCTAAAATTAACAGAGGTGAGAGAGAAGGAATGGAATTTCCCTGTTAATCATGCAGACTGCAATTATAAGAACAGTATTGCTTTAAAGAATTGGTGGTAAATTTAATTGAGTTTAAAAGGGTTTTGATTTCTGTTTGCCCTTCCCTATCCCAATTAAAGGGATTTGGTTACCATCATGGTTAATGTTGAGAGTGGGTTGAAATGGGGGAGTTAGAACGAAGGGTGTGTCAGTAACATCATTGTACACATAATGCCATTTACAGAATGTTGTAAACAAATGGAATAAAAAGTCAGACAACATAGTTTATAAAAACAGTGCTCGGTTGAAAAGGTGCTCAACTGATCGTTCAGCTGGTAACAGCACTGCTCAGTGAGAGTCTGTCAGCAGATCACAGGTTCAGTCTTGGATCCATGTTGAGTTGGCTCAACTCAACCAACTGCATTATGTTTTCACTACAATTTGGGAAAAACCAATCATGGTTTCCTTCTCCTGATTCCTAGCCAGTGACTCCCCATGTGCCCAGCCACTTGAAGTGAATGAACGAGGGCCAGATCAGCATCAACCATAAAGACCTGTGGTTGGAATAACGCTGTTTTGAGTCTCTTACACTGCGAATGGGCACTTGAGTGAAAGTACTGAAGGATACCAGGTGCCTGTAGAACTGTACGCTGGTGTGAGTCCTAGGAGCTAGTGTGTTGTACAGCCAGGAATGCTAGGGACAACAGCCAAGCCCATGTTGGGCAGTCTTGATGGCGGGAGTGGGGGGGGGGTGGGGGGGGGTGGTCATCATAAGTGATGAAAAGTTCAAACTGCAGGAGAACATCTGCTCCCTGCTACCTACGGGAAGATATTAACTTGGAAGCCAAAATAGGAACTTTGCAAAAAAAAGTCTTTTTTTTTAAAATTGAAATAGCATACCTGAGAGTTTCTATGGACTCTGAAGCAGACAAAGGATTCTCCTTCTTTCCTGGTAGGACTCAAGTTGGTACTAACCCCTGATACAGAATGAAGTTTTAAAGAACAAATACAGGTGTCTCGCTTCAACGAGAAATCTGCCAATCAATTTGTAAACAGCCCAAATGGTTCATTGCTTCTTTCATGCCCAAAATATTAGTGAGAAGTTCAAAAGGGAAGATGGGCAGAATCAATGCAAGACGCCATTTTGAATCTGAGGAGCAGTGCGCACAAGTGAAACATCATTCCTTTGTACTCACACCCCCATGAGTCTTCCTGTTGTCCATGTAGGGTTCAAAACTCTTTCTCTACCAGAGAGAAGCAAACCAGCAACAACACCTCACTTCCCTCAGATTTACAGAAGGAAGAGACAGAATTGAAGACTCTTTTCAAGATGAGGAGACTTCAGTCACAGGACTGCATTCTGTTTTCTTGTTTCAATGTGTGAGCAGTCATCCCAAGCAGCAGCTACACACATATCTTTGGTTAATTCCACTCCAGTTGGAGACAAAAAGGCACATTTCCAGTTCTTTATGATGGAGGCTTTCCAATATCAACTGTTATTTTGGTGAAGAGTTGATTTTTTTCTATCTTGATGAGTGAATATTTCAGAGATATATATCCATCCTGGTTCCTTGTATACTTCATCCGATTATAAACAACATAACTGGGGAGAAAAGAGACCTGAATTTATATGTTGATTTTAAAGTTATTCATTTCTACATTTAACGCCATTGTCTGTAAATAAACTGTAAAGTTAGGTCACTGAACCTCATGTTTCAAAACATACTTTAATGGAATCTTTTTCACTGTTTACTGTATATATGCTCCAGAAAGCCAGTCCTTATTTGTATTACTTATTTACTGAATAAAAAATTACAAACATATCCCTTTTCACCCAGCCTGTTGTAATTTCAATTAAGGTATTTTTAAAAAATCAATCATTTGGACATTGTGGCCATCGCATTTCGAGGTAGGACTTGAACCTGGATCTTCTAATCCAGAGATAAGGACATTATTACAACACAAAACGACCCTTAAATTAAGGATCTTTTCATATGCTCAAGTAAAACCCAATTGATTCCCTCCACCTGCATGTAATTAATCACAAATTTATATACAGTGAACACTACCCTTAAAGATCTTTGCAAGTAAATTAATCATTTGGAAAACATGGGTGATCTACTGGTGATGGTTAATAGATAAAATAAAATCACAGGTGATGGGCAAAAATAATTCACTTGTAAGAGCACGTCTGGATATACAAGTTAACACCCTTTTCCCCTTAAAATCTCCCATTATCTTGAACCACACAGTCTTCATAATTCTTATGCAGAATGTAACACACTGTCATTTACCCACCTGCACCGCACCGCACTGCACCACCCCCCCCGTTTGGAATTTGATGCCGGGGCATCGAATTTGTGGAGGGAAGATGCCCATCAATGTTCTACTGTCACTAAGCCAGTTGCAGAAAGGTTGAAGATTGCCTTTTAAACCCCTGCTGAATCTGGCCCTTACGTGGGCCTATCCAGCCTCGAGATGAGACCCACAGCATATACATTCAATTCTGTTGACTTTGTTCTAAAGCACTTTTTCCTCTTTTCCCAATCTCTTTCAGCAAGCCCTTTCAGACCATGGCCATACCTGCACTATGTTGTCACTTACACAGGTCCTTCAAGACCCTCTGACATTAACCTCACCACCTTCCTGTCTGCTTGGTTTTACCTCCCAGTCTCTTCTTCCTCAGGCAGCTGAGGAAATTTGGCATGACAGCGAATACCCTTGCCAACTTTTATAGGTGCACCATCGAGAGCATTCTGTCTGGATGTATCACTACCTGCTATGGCAACTGTACCATTCAAGATCAGAGATGGTTACAGAGAGTGGTGAACTCAGCCCGGACAATCACAAAGGCCGACCTCCCATCTATAGAATCCATCTATCAGGCCCACCGCCAAGGAAAGGCCGCCAGCATTCTCAAAGATGCATCCCACCCTGGCAATGTTCTTCTACAACGTCTACCATCGGGGAGAAGGTACAGAAGCCTGAACACATGCACCAGCCGGTTTCAAAACAGTTTCTATCCGACAGTTATTAGAATACTGAATGGACTCTCAAATTCTTAACATTCACCTGTACCTGTTTTTTGTTTTTGCTGCTGTTTACCTATTATTTACTCATCTATGCTACTTAACTATTTGATCTGCCTGTATTGCTAGCAAGACAAAGCTTTTCACCGTGCCTCGGTACATGTGACAATCAATTCAATGCCTCACGCCCATCTCCTGGGGAGCCACCTTTGGGTGTTTGGTTACATTAACCCATTAATTAAGGGCACCAGGTGCGGCTGAGGCAGCATATGGCTTTACTTTTTATCATGTTAATGATAATGGTTTAATAATTGCTCATCAGGGATTGATTAATTCTGCGGGTGAGTTTATTCAAAATAATAAAACACAGACGTTACAAAAGACAGTAACTGACTTATGTGTGTGTGCAGCCTGCACACTGACACCTAGACTAACTTAGTTAAAAATCACATAACACCAAGTCAGCTATTTGAAGCAGTCCAACCTGGTTTTGTGTGATTTTTAACTTTGTCTACCCCAATCCAACATTGGCACCTCCACATCATAGATTAACTTATAGGCAAAAGTGAGGACTGCAGATGCTGGAGATCAGAGTCAAGTTTAGAGTGGTGTTGGAAAAGCACAACAGGTCAGGCAGCATCCGAGGAGCAGGAGAATCGGGCCAAAGCCCTTCATCAGGACTGAAGGCAGGGAGCCTCCTTGGTGGAGAGACAAATGGGAGGAGGGTGGGGCTGGTGAGAAGGTAGCAAAGAGTACAATAGGTGGATGGATGTGGGGATGAAGGTGATAGGTTGGAGAGGAGGGTGGAGCAGATTGGTGGGAAGGAAGATGGACAGGTAGGACAGATCATGAAGGTGGTGCTGAGCTGGAAAGTTGGAACTGGGGTAAGGTGGGGGGAGGGGAAAGGAGGAAACTGGTGAAGTCCACTTTGATTCCCTGGGGTTGAAGTGTTCTGAGGCAAATTAACGATGCAGATTCACAATCTTGCATGCACACAGCACATGGAATTCCTAAAGGTGAAGTCTCTTAAAGGCAAGCTAGAGAGGCAACAATCTCAGGCTGTGTCCAACTTGCAGTGGATCAGCACCCAGGAGGCAGGCTGTCCAATGAAGTGGCACATGAGCCCAGTTTGTCAGAGGTTTGAGGGAGAGAATAAGACAGGGTTTCTGTCCACCAGTATCCAATGAGCTCTCTGCTCAAACATCCACCGATATTTGGATATGCTTGGTTTCCGCCAAGCTGCCTTCTCCATGACAACAGTCAGACAAAGCTCAGATGCTGGAGCAAGTACTGGAGAGCTGCAGGTGCCCATGGTATGAAATCTGAAAGGAAAAGCAGGAACCTTCTGGGGCACTGTCAGTGAATGCTGCAAAGGGGCACAGAATGAATCAGAAGGGAAGTAAAATGAGGAAAGCTGTGACAAAGATAACATAATCTTTCCATGGGGGTCAATCATTTTCATAAGAAATGGTCAGTTTTATAGTGGGGTGGGGGTGGGATAAAGAGCAGTGAGGAGAAACAACCACTATCTTACCTACCTAGTGACCTTTTGTAGGTGTACAGAAAAGAGGAGCAGGAGCAGGCCATTTGGCCGCCCTTTGAGGCTGCTCCACCATTGAATATGGTCATAGCAGATCTTCTACATCAAGGCCACTTACCCACATTATCCCTCTGTGTCCTGATATCTTGGAGGTTGAGAAATCTATCATTGATTCATCTTGCATACCCTCACTGACTGAGCCTCCACAGTGTAGAGAATTCCCAATATTCCTCAGTCTCCAAATAAAGCAATTCCTCGTCATCTCAGTCCTAAATGGCCTGCCTCTTATTCTGAGCCAAGATTAGAGTGCTGCTAGAAACGCACAGCAGGTCAGGCAGCATCCGAGGAGCAGGAAAATCGACATTTTGGGCAGGAGCCCTTCATCGAGAATGATGCTGGGACCCTGGGGGGTGGAGAGATAAATGCGAGGGGTTGGGTGGGGAGAAGGTAGCTGGGAGTGCAATAGGTGGATGGAGGAAAGGGTAATGGTGATAGGTCGGAGGGGAGGGTGGAGCGGATAGTGGGAAGGAAGATTGACAGGTGGAACAGGCCGTGAGGATGGTGCTGAGCTGGAAGGTTGGAACTGGGATAAGGTGGGGGGGGGAGGGGAAATGAGGAAACTGGTGAAGTCCAGTTCCTTGTTCTAATTGCCCCCAGCTGAATGCAACACCCTTCCTTATGAGGCCTGTAAGAATTGAGGGCTTAAGTGAGATTATTTGACAATACAGGCTCAGTCTCTCCTCTGAGGACAATTCTGCCATCTGTAGAATCAGTCTGGTGACCTTTCATGGCACTGGCTGTGAATGATAAACATGTCCTTCTTTGGGTGAGGAGGTAAAAACTGTACACAATACATGGGGTGTGGTCTCACCAAAGTCCTGTACAATTTAGGCAAGATATTTCTATTATTTTACTCAATTCCTCTTGCAATAAAGGCCAACATACCTTTTGCCTTCAATGCTCGCTGCATTGAACATTAGCTTTCACTGACTCGGGAACAAAGACATTGGATGAGTTCCTACTTGGCACTAGTTGTGAAGTCTAGCTTTTTCCAACACAATGGCACATTTTGAGCAGCCTGCACTGACACAGCAATCTCTAAAAACATGTTGATAACCGAAACAACTTGTTGCAGATAAACATCCAAATTCCCTTTATGTTCAGCCAAAATAGCACTGCAGATCAAAAGAGGAGGTACATGGACTGCTGATCTAATGTCTGATTGAAGACATGGGTTTTAAGGGGGGTGTAATAAAGGAGGGAAAGAGCTGAAGAGATTCAGGGAGGGAACAACAGAGGTCACAGTGGGAGGCTGTGGCCAAAGGTGGAGCAAATGGAGTGTAAGAGATACAGACAAAAGAAAGCTTTTTGAATTAGAGGTGGTTGTGATTATAATGGAATGAGGGAAAAGGACAAGAATTTTAGATATGAAGCATATAAACATACAAAGTAGAAGCAGGAATAGACCGCACAAAGTCTCGAGCCCCCTCACCATTCATTAAGATCACATCTGATCAGATTTGTTCACATTTCCACCACCACCCTGAAAACCTTTCACGCACTCGCTTACCCCAAGAATCTATCTCTACCACTGCCTCGTAATATTCAAAGACCCTGTCTCTATTGTCTTTCAAGGAAGAGAGTTACAAGGTTTTGCATCAAACCCATCAGGATCTCTTGGGTGACTGCCATCAACAAAGGGTTTGGAAAATCATTCACAGGATGAAGCTTAGACCAGCATTTATTGCTCTTCTCTAATTGCCCAGGAGGCAGTTAAAAATCAGCCACATTACTACGGGTCTGGAGTCACATGTAGGCCAGACGGGGCAAGGATGGCAGATTTCCTTCCCTGAAGGAATTAGTGAACCAGGTAGATTTTTCCAACAATCGACAATGGTTTCATGGTCATTGTTAGACTCTTAATTCCAGATTTTTATTGAATTCAACTGTCACCATTTGCCGTGGTGGGATTTGAACCTGGATCCCCAGAACATAACCTGGGTCTCGGATTATTAGCCTGAAGATGACAATGGCATGGACAGTGACTTCAGTAAATGCACTGAGGCAGTAGCAAAACAGGGTGATGTTAAGGAGGATGAAAATAGATGCCACTGTAAACACTACATAAACATCACAAATACTTGCACCCTTGTAACACTTGCCACTGTGTAATGACAAATACCTCCATTCTGCTGTATCAAAGTAATGATTCTGACCTCCAGTATCACTACTCTTTCACCCTCATGTGCAAAGTGACAATTTTTGACTCACTTTTTCTCATTGACCTCATTCCCTTTGTCTCTCTGATGCCGTATCATTTTGGTTCTTCCAATGTTGCGATCGGGTCGATCAACTGACATCCCACTCAGTGTTACTCTATGAGAGAAAGAACAAAGACACTTTCTTAGTACGCGGTCTGATAAGCATTATTTAACTCCTCATTTCAATAACACCACCACCAAATCCCATTTCTGTAGCATTCTGTTATGTGTTTGGATTCAAGACAGACTAGTGCTCACTAATTGTGCCCAGCCAAGACTGAGATCCATAGCAATTTTTGAGAAGATTTGTAGTTCAGGCTGATGATAAGTATGTAAGTTAGCTCGCTGAGGTGGAAGGTTTGTTTTCAGACATTTCGTCACCACGACTAGGGAGCATCACCAGTGAGAGTCTCCGGTGAAGCGCTGATGGTATGTCCCGCCTCTCTATTTACAGGTCTTGGTTTCTTAAGGTGGATGACGTCATTTCCGGTTCTTTTTTTTCAAGGGAAGGTAGATGGGATCTAAATCGATGTGTTTATTGATGGAGGTCTGGTTAGAATGCATGTGTTGTCCTAGCCAAAGTGATATCCTTCTTTGTCTGTATGTATAGAAACTAGTGATAGTGGGTCGTGTCTTTTTGTGGCCAGTCGGTGTTCATGTATCCTGGTGGCAAGTTTCCTGCTTGTTTGTCCGATGTATTTTTTTCCTCCACAGTTCTTGCAAGGTATTTTGTAAATGATGCTAGTTTTGCTGGTTGTATCTAAAAGATCCTTTATAGGAGACTACAAGCATCGAGGAATTTGGGGATAGTATAAGAAGGTGTGGAGTTTACATATAATCTGTGATCAGCCATGATCTAACTGAATGCAGAACAGGCTTACTGGATCATCCAACCTATTCCAGTTTGAATGACCTACATAAAATCTAACAAGTGGGAACTAGGTTAGGCCACTTTTGGAATACTGCATTCAATTCTGGTCTCGCTGCTGTAGGAAGGATGTTGTTAAACAGAGAAGGTTTACAGGATGTTGCAAGGGTTGGAGGGTTTGAGCTATGGGGGGGCTGAACAGGCTGGGGTTATTTTCCCCGGAGCGTCAGACGCTGAGGGGTGACCTTACAGAAGTTTATAAAATCATGAGGGGTATAGACAGGATGAATAGACAATGTTTTTTCCCTAGGGTGGGAGAGTCCAAAACTAGACAGCACAGGTTTAAGGAGAGAGGGGAAAGATTTAAAAGGGACAGAAGGAGAAACTTTTTCATGCAGAGGGTGGTGCGTGTATGGACCGAGCTACCAGAGGCCTGTACAATTACAACATTTAAAAGGCATCTGGGTGGGTACCTGAATAGAAAGGGCCAAATGCTGGGACTAGATTAATTTAAAATTTAACATGGGCACGTTTTTTCTGTGCTGTACAACTTTGTGACTCAATAACTGGAACGTTTATCATTTAACAAACTAGCAAATAGGCTGTTCGAAAGAAACAAAAACAGAGAATTGTAGATGCTGGAGATCTGAGGAAAAAACAGAAACGGCTAGAGAAACTCAGCAAATCTGGCAGTATCTGTAGAGAGAAAGCAGAGTTAATATTTCGAGTCTGATGACTCTGCTGAAAGAATTGTCTCTTCCATGAGCCACAAATGATGTGTTTTCACACTTTCTTAATCACTGGTTATTTTTATTACTTTGGCCTGGAGTCTGGCACCTTGGTACACAGTTAACAACAGGTCACTGGAATGCTTTATGGACAAAGTAGATGTGTTTACACTAATTAGAGGGGGTACTGTGTTTGAGAAGGGGCATCCCCAGCTTACAAAGCATAAAGATTAGTGGCATTGCAGAATAACAATTTAGATAATGACACCCAGAGTGCAATAGGAAGGGATAGAGTGTACAAGCTTTTAAGAAAGCAGTAAATAGGGTCAAAGGGGAATATGGGGAGGCAGCAAAATTAATGGCTCTTAAGTGTGCACAGCATTCTAAAGAATATAAATGAATTAATGACACAAGTATCAAGTAATGGGTATGATCTTGCTGCTATTACAAAGACACAGTTTAAAGGAAATCAAATCGAGGATCTACCTATGCAGGGTTATTTCGAAACTACAAGCTGGAAGAGGTGGGGTAGCTTTGTTTAAATACAATCAGAAGAAATGATCTGTATTAGTAGATCCAAAATGAGCGGAACTAAAAAATAACAAGGGAAGAATTTATTGGTCAGCATAGACTACAGGCCCCATAATATTAGCTATTCTGTACGCTACAGAATAGCTTAGAAGACAACAAGGGCATGTAAATAAGACATTACATTAGTTGTGAGTGATATTAATCTTCACGTATATTGAAGAAATCAAATCGGCAGAGGTAGCCATGAAGAGTCTATGTGGATCCAACTGGGAATCAGGCTATTTTGGATCTGATTGATTTAAAGATCTCAGATAAAAGATTCCCTAGGAAACAGTGCCCGTAATAAGGTAGAATTAAGCATTCAGTTTGAGAAAGCGAAACGTAGTTTATGAACAACTGTGTTAAACTTAGATAAGGCTAATTAGCTAGTGATAAACGAAGAGTAGGCTGGTGTGGATTGAGAATGCAGATTAGCAGAAAAGATGGTAAAGGAACAATGATAGAGTCTTTGTGCATGAATCACAAAAAGCTAGCTCCAAGTTCAGTAGGTAGATGGAAGGCAAATGGACTGTTGGCCTTCAGACAAAGGGAATGGAATATAAAAATACAGAGGTCTTGTTAAAACTATATAAGGCACTGGTTAGACCACACCTAGAATATTATGAACAGTGTTGAACACTTTATCTAAGGAAAGATATACCGACAAAGTAGGCAGTGCAGTGCATATTCACTAGGCTAACACCAGTTTTGGAAGGATTTTCTCAAGTGGAGAAGTTGAGTAGGTTGGGCTTGCACTAATTAATGTTTAGAAGTATGACAAAACTCCTTATTGAAACATATAAGATTTTTCCAGGGCTTAACAGGGTTGATGTGGAGAGGTTGCTTCCTCTGTGAGACAGTCTATAACCACAGGGCATAATCTCAGTATAAGTGGTCATCAATTTAAGGCAGAGATGAGGATGATTTGTTTTTCTCTCAGGGAATGTTTTCTGTCCTGCAGAGGGTTGTAGAGCCTGGGTCGTCAAGTATCTTCAAGGCTGAGACAGACAGATTTTTAATCAGGAAGGGAATCAAGGCTAATGGGGACAAGGCAGGCAGGAAAGTGGAGTTGAGGATTATCAGATCAGACACAAACTTATTGAATGGTGGAGCTAACTCACTGAGCTAAATGGCGTATGCAGTGATATAATAATGACATCATGAGCATGTCCCTTAAAAGCAACAGAAACAGAAATTGCTGTTGAAACTCAGCAGGTCTGGCAGCATCCGAGGAGAGAACCCAGAGAGAACACTTCGGGTCTGGTGACTCTTCATCAGATCTGAGCTCACCTACAATTTTAGGTTTGTTTCAGATCTCTGGCATCTGCAGTTCTCAGTTTTATTCCTTTAAAGCTGTGAGATATCAAACAGCACACTAAACTCTGTAATCTTCCCAAGTTAATACACGTTGCAATTCTTATACAAAGTTGTTGCGACTGAGTTTCATCTATCCAAAGTCTATAATGTTAATAAAGGAAGATGAAAATGAGATGATTGTACTCAAATCTAAAGAGTAAGTCCCATCTGGAAGTTCAATAAACATCACTTTGCCAGTTTTAAAAAGTCTGCTTTATTTTACCTCTTGTATGTGTCGTCATCTTCAGTCCCCCAACCCCAGTAATTGTTGGAGAAACCATTTATTTTTAAGTACTGCTCTTTTGTGAATGCCACAACTCCTCCAAAATATCCTGTGTATGGCAACCTGGATCAAAACAGAGACACAGAAATGAGGTAAAGGTGCAAAGCTCAATCAGGCCACATTGCGTGCAAGTTTCTGCCTCCTGAAATAGTCTTGATAAATCAAGTTTTGAGAAAATATGGAGCTCAGGTTGAGGTTCTGGTTGTCGGTTTGCTCACTGAGCTGGAAGGTTCGTTTTCAGACACAGTCGTCCCAGTTGAAGTGGTATGTACCTCATCTGTATGTAAGGATACAGGCAGAAAACTAGCCACCAGGATACATGAACATCAACTAGCCACAAAAAGACATGACCCACTCTCACTCATATCGTTACATACGGATAAGGAAGGACACCACTTCGACTGGGACAACACATCCATCTTAGGACAAGCCAAACAGAGACACGCACAAGAATTCCTAGAAGCATGACATTCTAACCAGAACTCTACAACAAACACATTGACTTGGATCCCATTTACCACCCTCTGAGAAAAAGAACAGGAAACGACTTCACCACAGGAAATTATGTCACCACAGGAAATGACATAACCAGCCCAAGGAAACTCAGACATATAAATAGAAAGTGGGTTACACCACCAGTGCTTCATTCGCAGGCTCACTGAAAATGTTACCTAGTAGGGTGATGAAATGTCTGAAAACGAACCTTCCAGCTCAGTGAGAAAACCTACATCCAGAAACTCAACCTGAGCTACAAATCTTCTCAAAACTTGCTAACACCTATGGGCACAATATGTTAAAACTGGCCCAAAAATGGGAAACCAATGCCATCCAACAGAGCGACACCCACAAACAGCTGCACTTCCTGTACAAATGCCTAAGGAAACAGGTGCTACCTAAATGTCTTAAATATAAACTTCTGCTAACCAAAAGAATAGCAGAGCAAAACGGCTGCAGAATGCTAAAAGAAATGATTAACGATGACCACAACAGACTCTGTAAGTACAACTGCGAAACTTTGTATCAAAAATCTTTACTCACTAATGCAACAGACACAATACATCAAGCCATAGATATTAGACAGCGACAAACACAGAAAATGAAAAAAACTAGACAACCTTACACAAAATAACAATACCGAGAACACAGAAGCATGGATAAAAAAACCTATCTGACCGACCCTTAACAGACACTGAAAAAGCCGCCTTAGTAAGTGGATTAAATTACAACTTCCAGGATGTGGATAAGAAACATTTCTTAGCAGCATTAGAAACAACACTGAAAGACAACTAACTCACAGAAGAAACCCAACAAACCATCAGACAGACAGTCACACCAACATTAAACAGGAAAATGGAAGGAAACACACTCAATAGACAAGAAAAGAAAGCACTAAAAAGACTAAAAAAAATTAAAATATTATCTTACCTGCAGACAAAGGACGCTTGACAGTCATCTTAAATCAAAGAGACTACATTGAAAAGCAAATGCACTACTTGCAGATACCAACACTTATCAACAAGTAGCGATAGACCCAACCCCACAACTAGAGAACCGAATCACAGCCCTACTCAAAAGGCATCAGAAATCGGGAGAAATAAATAAGACTGACTTGCAAAGAATGAAACCAGATGGATCCAACATACCATGCTTCTACAGATTACCCAAAATTGACAAACCTGAGACCCATAGTCTCACTACCTGGAACACCAACTTACAGACTGGCCAAGGAGCTACACCAAAGACTAAAACACTTAGTTGAAGACTCAGACCACTCCATCTACTCCACCCAAAAATTCCTGAAGACCATCAAAGACACCAAGATAAAAGAAGATGAAATAATGGTCTCCTTTGATGTAACAGCCCTGTTCACATCCATCAACATCAACCTGGCCAAGGAAACACTGACAACACTATTAGAAGACCCAAAGACACATATACCAAACACAACTAACTTCATCAGCAAGGACAGTATTGTCAAGCTCGTGGACCTATGCCTTACCACCCACTTCACCTTCAACAACCAAACCTACAGACAAACCAACGGAACTAGCAGAGGCAGTAATGCAGAGACTCGAACAAACAGCTCTGCCAACCATCCAACCCAAACTTTGTTATCACTAAATAAAACAAATTAGAGGAAACCTTTAAGACCATCAATAATACCCTTACTGACATAAAATCCACTAAAGAGGAGGAAAACAACAACAAACTGCCATTCCTAGATGTCACAGTAGAGCAAACAGCCAATGGGGAACTTCAAACCAGCATCTATAGAAAAACAACACATACAGACCAAATATTGAACTACAGAAGCAATCATCCCAACATCCACAAACAAAGCTGCATTAGAACATTATTTCAATGAGCCACCACAGCACAGAGGAACAATGTGGAGCAGAGCAAAATCACCTATATCTTGTATTCAAAAAGAATGGGACCCAATGAACACAGTCCGCCGATTTCTGAGCAACAAACCCAAACAAGCAGACAAAACACGTCCAGAAACCCTTGCCACTCTCTCCTACATCAAAGACATCTCAGAAATGACTGCCAGACAGAGACACGCACAAGAATTCCTAGAAGCATGGCATTCCAACCGGAACTCTATCAACAAACACACTGACTTGGATCCTATTGATCACTCCTGAGAAAAAAAACCAGGAAATGACATTACCATAGGAAATAATGTCACCACAGGAAGTGACATCACCGACTCAAGGAAACCCAAACATAGAAATAGAAAGCAGGCTATACACCACCAGTGCTTCATTTGGAGCTCACTGAAGATGTTACCTAGTATGGGGACGAAATGTCTGAAAACGAACCATCCAGCTCAGCGAGCAACCTACACCCAGTCTTCATAAATAATCAGACCAAGAGTAGTGAATAATTTAATAACAATTTGGGAGGTCATGTTGCAGCTGTACAGGACATTGGTTAGGCCACTTTTGAAATACTATATTCATTTCTGGTCTCCTTGCTACAGGATGGATGTTGTGAAACATGAAAGTGTTCAGAAAAGAATTACAAGGATGTTACCAGGGTTGGAGGATTTGAGCTATAGGGAGAGGCTGAATAGGCTGGGGTTGTTTTCTCTGAAGTGTCGGAGGCTGTGGGGTGACCTTATAGAGGTTTATAAAATCATGAGGGGCATGGACAGGATAAATAGACAAAGTATTTTCCCTGGGTGGGGGAGTCCAGAGCGAGAGGGCATAGGTTTAGGGTGAGAGGGGAAAGATTTAAAAGGACCAAAGGGGCAACTTTTTCACACAGAGGGTGGTACATGTAAGGGATGAGCTGCCATAGGAATTGGTGGAGACTGGTACAATTACAACATTTAAAAGGCATCTAGATGGGAACATGAATAGGAAGGGTTTAGAGGGATATGGGCCAAATGCTGGCAAATGGGACTAGATTAATTTAGGACATCTGGTCAGCATGGACGAGTTGGACCGAAGGGTCCGTTTCCATGCTGTATATCTATCAATCTAATTAATTATGTCACCAGAACCCAATTGAGCCGCCTCAGAAAAATGCATCAATAACTTCAAAGAAAGGTCCTCCATTTCCTTTATTCCAACATTTATTTGGGGCTGTACCATCAGCTGCTAGAAGCCTCGAGCTCTGGAATTCCCACAAGGTCTTTTATTTCTCTCTAAGGTGCTTCTTCAAATCTACCTCTTTGACCAAGTTTTTGGTCACTGGTCCCAATATCTTCTTAATTTGTCTTGGGGTCAATTTTTTTTAAAAATGATATCACTCGCTTTTGTGAAATGCCATGGGGATGTTTTAGAGCAGCAATGGTAGGATACAAACATGACCTTCGTGGAATGGCCTGGAAAAGGTACCCGGAGAGTTCGTTTAAATAACTCAAAGGAGAAATCCACTTTGAGGCACCCTTCTCTCTCTCCCTAATCTGCAGTCTGTTGTTTCCTCAATGTTAGGTAGCGATGGTCTTGTGATATTAATCGCTCGACTATTAACCCAGAGACCCAAGTTTGGGCTCCTGGTCGAATCCTGCTATGGCAGACGGTGGAATTTGAATTCAGTAATAATCTGGAATTATGAATCTGCCATGAAACCATTACTGATTATCACAAAAAGCTCATCTGGTTCACTCACGCTGTTTAAGAGAGGGAAATCTGCCATCTTTACCCCAGTCTGGACTACATGTGACTCCAGACCCATAGCAATGTGGTTGACTTTTTAAACTGCTGTCTGAGCAATAAACGTTTGCCGATCAAGCAATGCCACATCCTGTGAATGGAAAAAGGAAAATCCCACACTCTGCCCACTGATTGGCAAATTTAGGGAAAATCAGTACCAGCTAAGTGTGAGTCACACTGTGTAGGATATGACCCCCACTTAGTCCCAGTCTCCAGGCACCAATGCATAACACATACAAAACCATGCTCAATGAGTGTCTGTCCCAAAGGCTACCAGAGCTGCTGAGGATTTCCAGCATTTCCTGTTTTTCATTTTAGACTGAACAAAGAGCTAATACCATTACAATTTCCTAATCGGGAAAATCACAGAGTGAAGATCTTTTTCTCATAAGTGTTGGGTAACTTGGAGAGAGAGAGAGATACCCAGAGAGAGAGAGAGAGAGAGAGAGAGAGAGAGACAGGATTACCCATAGAGAGGGAAAGATATATATACCCATAGAGAGAGAGAAAGGTACCCATAGAGAGAGAGAAAGATACCCAGAGAGAGAGACAGGGCTACCCATAAAGCGAGAGAGAGCATGAGCGCAAGAGAGAGAGATACCATGGAGATAGCGAGAGAGGGAGCAAGCGAGAGCGTGAGTGAGAACTAACTAGATATTTTTATTCAATCTTTCATGGGTTAAGGATATTGATGGCAAGACCAGTATCAACCCTGGAGTCACATGTAGTCCAGACCGGGTAAGGATGGCAGATTTCCTTCCCTGAAGGACATTAGTAAACCAGATAGGCTTTTGCGAGCAAGAAAGGTTGGGGGGGGGAGAGAAAGAGAGTGACAGAAAGTTGGGGGGTGGGGGGGGAAGATGATGGCGAGAGAGTAGCAGCACTGATCTCTGGTAGACAGACAGTTAATTGCATGAATTGGCATCATGGGACAAGGGTTGGGAACTGGGAGCACCGTCAGGAAAATGAGTCAGATTTTCATTCTGCCCCAGGATAATGCAAACCACATTGCAGCCAACAAGACAAATTTCGAAACACAATTTGACTGACTGCTGTGGGAAAGTGCAGCAGCTAATCAGTGCACAGCAAGATCCCACAGGCGCCAAGGTAAATGTTGCCTGAGGGATCAACGTCAAAGAGCTCTTCAATGAGTGAAACTGAGGCTTTGGCTCCACCCTCCCCTCCAACCGATCACAATTACCCCCACCTGCATGTACCTATCTCCTTCCCAACTACCTTCCTGCCAGCCCTACCTCCACCCTCCAATTTATCTCTCAGCCCCTTCCCCCCTCCAGATTCCTGAAGAAGGGCTTATGCCCGAAACGTTGACTCTCCTTCTCCTCGGATGCTGCCTGACCTTCTATGCTTTTCCAGCGCCACACTTTTCGACTCACTATCTGTAGAGTGAGGAACAAAGTTAACATTTCGAGTCCAGTATAGCTCTTCTTCAGTTCTGAAGAACAAGCATGCCAGACTCAAGATGGTCACTCTGTTTCTCAGTCCACAGATGCTGCCAGACCTGTTAGCTTTCTCCATCATCTTCTGTATCTCTCTCAGATTTCCAACATCTGTAGTATTTTGCCAATATTTAGTTAGTTGAAACACTTCATTTTCAATGTTCAAGCCTTCCTTTTGCAAAAGCAATCAGGAGAGTCTAGGACCAGAAGGCATCATCTCACACAGTAAGGAGTCGTACATTTCAGACAGAGATGAGAAAGAATTTCTTCTCTTGGAGGGTAGTTAATCTGTGGAATCCTTTATTGCAGAGGACCATCAAAGCTGGTCATTAAGTATATTCAAGGCTGAGATTAACAGATTTGAAATCAGCAAGTGGAATTGAGGGTTATGGGTCAAAGGCAGGCAAATGGTGTTGAGGATCGTCAGGTCAACCATGATCTCATTGAATGGCAGAATCGATAGGCTGAATGGTCTGCTTCTGCTCCTATATCCGTATGGTTTCATAAATACCAGCCCTTGTTCGCACAGAATGATCTGTGAGGTTTGCTGATGCCCATCACTCACCCCTGCTTAGTTGGATGGTTTTGCACCAACACCGCCCAGTATTGTCAACATTTAGTTTCTCCCATTCCTGTTAACCCCACCCCTCTTGTAAATCTACATCTCGTCTATTTTAATTGTGTAGTAACCAGTTCTCCCATTACTCCAATTACATCTCCTTTAATTACACACCAGGAATATTAGAAGTGCTGGAGCAATGCATGAAACAACAAATCTGACTGCAGTTAATACCCACTGAGAAATCACACCAACTACTTGAGAGTTCAAACAATATCACGCCAGGGAATGTTTAAAGAAAAGTGTCTCCACTCTGTCTGCTTTCTTTCCGTGCCACCCCCTTGACTCATCAACTCCTCAACAGGGCAACTAGCTTGAACAAGCGTCTATGAATGTGGGCAGACTATTCGACCACAGAATGCTTTATGGCTGAACCAATCCCTGTGCACTTAGATATCTGTACATGTGCCATCCTGAGTCAGTGCTCCCTACACACACAAGACACAGACTTTTATTACAAAATCTTATAATCAGAGAGTCCCCACAGTGTGGAAACAGGCCTTTTGGCCCAACAAGTCCACACTGACCCTCTGAAGGGTATCCCACCCAGACACATTCCCCTAACCTATTACTACATTTCCCATGACTAGTGCAACTAACTAACACACTCTTGAACACTATGGGCAATTTTAGCATGGCCAATTCACCTAACCTGCACATCTTTGGACTGTGAGAGGAGACCGGAGCACCCAGAGGAAACCCATGCAGCCACGGGGAGAATGTGTCAACTCGACACAGTGTGTTACCTGAGGCTGGAAGTGAACCCAGATCCCTGGCGCTGTGAGGCAGCAGCACTAACCACTGAGCCACCGTGTAGACGAAGATAGCACAGACCAGGCATCTAAGCCTCTTGCTTGGTAAAACTCAGCCAGTGACTGCCCTTGGCCAAGAGACTCATTGGGGCAAACAAACAAGTCAACTGTATTGTTGGTGCAAGGATCCCAAACTCTGAGCAATGTGGGAGGGAGGGGCTGGAGGACTGAGGCTGGTGTTGTCTCTGAGTGATTTCAGTGAAAAATGCTGCTCAGGAAAAGGGGATGTGCATGTCAGTGGAATAAAAGAAATAAGGAATGCAACTGAACGAGTAAGAGAGAGAAAACAAGGGAGCGACAGAAAGGAAGGAGAAAGAGGAAAAAGGAAAGTAGAAAGAAATAGAAAAAGAGGGAGATTGAAACATGAAAAGCAACAGAAAGAAAAAAAGGAGAAAGGGAAAGAGAGAAGGAGAAAGGGAAAGAGAGAAGGAGAAAGGGAAAGAGAGAAGGAGAAAGGGAAAGACTGCAAAAGAAAAGAGGGAGACAAAAGAAAGGAGAGAGATGAAAAGAGAGGGAGAGGATATGAGGAGAGTCTAGGAGATAAAGTGAAACAAAATCAATCAAGAGAGAAAAGGAGAGAAAGGGGAAATGAAAAGAGAGAAAACAGGTAGCTCTTCAGATGAGCAGCTACAGCTCAGGTACCTACTTGTATCCGAATTTGTCCATGGCACAGGCCAGGTGTCGTGGATTCTGAGAGCAGCGATAGAGATTCCGGTCATTCTCGGGTACAATATCGACATCACTGAATATGAAACAGTCGTAATTGTTCTCTTTCGACGCTTCCACAAATCCGACGTTGAGAAGCTTTGCTCGGTTGAAGGTGTTTTCACCGGCCTGGTGGGAAGGGACCAACAGATTAACAACAAGTCCTGAAGCTCAGAAACACGCATGCAAACATTCCAATGTGACCCAGTCTGACCTTTCACCTGACATCAAAGATCCCACGATGGTACTTCAAAGCAGAGCAGAATGCATGCTGGCCAATGTATCCCTCAAACAGTGTCACTAAAACAGATGACCGCATTGCTGTTTATGGGATCTTGCTGCGCACCAACCGACTGCTACATTTTGTATATTGGATACCTTGCCTCAAGAATATCTCGCTGGCTATAACATGCATTCAGAGGAGAACTCTCCACTGATTGGAGTCATTTGTGGTTGCTGAAGGCCAATCCACTCTGACCTATCTTGATCATGGACCTGGCTTCAGGACGCCTAAGGGTGATTTTCAAAGTCCAAACTTCAGCTGCTTCATCATCAATGACCTTTCTTCCATCATAATGTCAAAAGTGGGAATGTTCATTGACAGATACTGAGGCAGCTTGTGTCCATAGGTAGCAAGACCTGGACAATATCCAAGCTTGGGCTGTCAAACAGTAAATCACAGTCATGCTGATCAAATGCCTGGCAATTACCAACTCCAACGACAGAAACTCTAACTAACTTCTCTTGCATTGTATGGCATTACCATCAATGTTCTGGAGGTTACCATTGAGCAGAAACTGAACTGGGTGAACCACATTACACAGTGGCTGGAGCAGCAGGTCAGAGGTCAGGAATTTCCTGGTGAGTAACTCACCTTCCGGTTCCCCAGAGCCTGTCTACAATCTGCAAGGCACAGGTCAGGAGTGTGATGGAAAAGAATATTGCAATGTATAACATTCACCCATGATCCGCAAGATCCAAGCCATATTACACCTACTCTTAGATACAGAGGGCCCTGGATGTCTCGGTACATGAATCACAAATTAATTAGTACACAGGAATAACAAGTGATTAGGAAGCCAAAAGGAATGTCGTCAGTTAATTAAAGGGAATTGAAGGTAAAAGTAGGGAGGTTTAGTTTGGAAATGGTTGTACAAGACACTGTTGAGAGTATGCACCATGAAGCCTCCTGTTATTGCGTCTCTCCTGTCATCCACCCTCTTGAACACCTTCCCTTGTGTTTTTCTCATCGATCACATTCAACCATCAAGGAGGACAAGGGCAGCAGATACACGGGAACAGCAATTTCTGCAAGTTCCCCTCCAAGCCACTCACCCTCCTTTGGAAATATATCGCCATTCCTTCAGTGTCGCTTCGTCAGAATCCTCGAACTCCCTCCAAGAGACCACTTTAAAAGCCTGTTCTGCCATTAAATAAAATTGTGACTGATCTTTGTGGGCTAGGAAAAAGTGAAGACTGCAGATGCTGGAAATCAGAGTCGAGAGTGTGGGGCTGGAAAAGCACAGCAGGTCAGGCAGCATCTGAGGAGCAGGAGAATCGACATTTCGGGATTCCTGATGAAGGGCTTATGCCCAAAATGTCGACTGTCCTGCTCTTTGGATGTTGCCTGACCTGCTGTGCTTTTCCTGACTCTGATCTTTGTTGGCCTCAACTCCATATTCCCATCTATCCCTGCAATAACCTTTGACTCCCTTGTCAATCAAGGATGTATCTAACTCAGCCTTAAAGACATTTAATGATCCTGCCTCCAATACTCTCTTAGGCAGAGAGTTCCAAAAACCTGTGGCCCATTATGGGTCCACCTACAGCACATGGTCTGCAGAGATGCACAGTTGACAGTCAGAATCTTTTTCCCAGAGTTGAAATGTCCAAAAACTAGGGGGCATACATTTAAGGTGAGAAGGGAAAGTTCAAAAGAGATGTGAGGGTCAAGTTTTTTTACAAAGAGAGAGGTAGGAGTGTGGAACTCGCTGCCAGAAGTGGTGGTGAAGGCAGATATTTTAGGGGCGTTTAAGGGACTTTGAGACAAGTACATGAATGTGCAAGGAATGGAGGGATATGGACCAAGGGCAGGCAGAAGGGATTAGTTTAGTTTGACGTCATGTTCTGTTCTATGTTCTAACTATACTGACATGAACTTAGAAGTGTCTTCCCCTTTCTGTGGGGTGGAGGCTGGAGCTAAAGACTTACACAGGACACTGTTTGAATTGGAGAGGAAAAAGGAAATGACATCATTTTTGCTTCAATTGCAAGAAGTATCTCTTAACCAAAAATCGTGGCAATGACACGGAAAGCAATACTAGGAAATGAGGCAACACGAACGGGTGGAGAACCAAGGTATCCGCTGCCGAGCTGATTTACTGACTGGGCCCACCATGTATGGCTTGGATTTGAGTGATCGCATTGGAAAATCAGACCTAGTTTTGTTGAACGAATCATTAAACAGATATTGCTGATCTCTACTGAGCAACATTTTGCTGTCTGAATCCAGCCACTGGATTAAATGTAAACATTAACCTATTTCCTAATAGTCCCATTCTACAACGAGCTCCCCCAACCCATCAGCTATATCAGACAAACATAATGCCCTCCTCAGTGCTGTGTTTGCTGACAGAGGTGTGTATGTATGAGAGATTGTGAGAGTGAGTGTAGGGGTGTGAGGGTTAGACTGTGAGGGTGTAAGGGTGAGAGTGTGAAAATGAGAGTGTGGGGGTGTGAGGGTGAGAGTGCGGAGGTGTAAGGGTGAGAGTGTGAGAATGAGAGTGAGAGGGTGTGTGTGTTAGGGTGTGAGGGTGAGTGTATTAGGGTGTGGGGATGTCAAAGTGAGAATGTGGGTATGAGAGAGTGAG
>NC_057740.1:38387576-38388829 GCF_004010195.1 Chiloscyllium plagiosum
AAAGAGAGAGTGTGGGGGTGTGAGAGTGAGAATGTTTGGGTGAGAGAGTGTGGGGGTGTGAGAGTGAGTGTGTGGGGGTGTGAGGGTGAGAGTGAAGGGGTATGAGGGTGGGGAGTTCAAGACTCAGGGTTGTAACTTTAAGCTATGAGGAGAAAGATTTAAAAGGGACCTGAGCTGCAACTTTTGCACACAGCGAATGGTTCATGTGTGGAATGAACTGCCAGAGGAAGTGGTAGATGCAGACACAATTACATTTAAAAGACATTTGGACAGGAACGTGAATAGGCAAGGTTTAGAGGGATATGGGCCAAACACAGGCAAATGGAACTAAGTTTAGTTTGGGAAACTTGGTCAGCATGGACAAGTTGGACCGAAGGGTCTGTTTCTGTGTTGTATGTTTGAATAAAGTCACCTTGGACTTTGACTAAACATCAAAAGATCGAGGTTGGATCTACATCCAATACAGTTTTAAGCAGCACATCCCAGATCATGACAAATCCCCATGTAAAGTAATACTTCGTGCCCCTGGTTCTTGAATCTGCGTAATGTCTGACTACTGACCCATCCACCACTGGAGACAGCGTTTATTCCAGTGGAACCTTCCAAAATGTTGAACACCTCTGTCAAATCCCCCCTCTCACCTTGGAGGACAGAGATTTGGTAACGGAGGTATGAGGTACCCTATCACCTACCTGCTCAATAACGTAAATCCCATACTCGCCCTGCTGCCGACGCAGGATCGGGTGAAGGTAGTACAGCCAGTGCCGGAGATGGTGCTCCCTGTTTCGGAACGGGATAATAATGGCAATGCGTTGCAGGGGAATGCAGTCTGGTGGCTTATAGTGGCCTCCAAACTCCACGTAGGTGTTTAATTCAACCAGCTGTTCCATTGACTGCTCCTCATCGAACACAATCCTCAGGGGCCCAACTGTTAACCAGTAAAAATACAAAAGCAGAGGAATTTGTTAATCGCATTGGTACCTCTTGGGAAATGCCAGAAGGTTTTGGAAAAGAATACACTGGTCATACTGAGCCCCATTCTGAAGTGTGGAATACAGTAGGAGCGAAGGCCAAGTGGATCCTTGAGCCTGGTAAAAACAATGACTGCGGATGCTGGAAACCAGATTCAGGATCAGTGGTGCTGGAAGAGCACAGCAATTCAGGCAGCATCCGACGAGCAGCAAAATCGACGTTTCGGGCAAAAGCCCTTCATCAGGAATAAAGGCAGAGAGCCTGAAGCGTGGAGAGATAAG
>NC_057740.1:38392042-38398138 GCF_004010195.1 Chiloscyllium plagiosum
CTCTCCTCCTTGACCTATCACCTTCATCTCCTTCCCCACTGACCTATTGTACTCTATGCCACTCTCTCCCACTCCCACCCTCCTCTAGCTTATCTCTCCACGCTTCAGGCTCACTGCCTTTATTCCTGATGAAGGGCTTTTGCCCGAAACGTCGATTTTGCCTGTCCTCGGATGCTGCCTGAATTGCTGTGCTCTTCCAGCACCACTAATCCAGGATCCTTGAGCCTGGTCCAGTATTCAAAAACTCATTGTCAATCTGGTCGTGGTCTCAAACTTCACTTTCCTGTCTGACTCACCCCCACCCCCAATAGTCCTCGACTCTCATAAAGGGCAACTGGGAATGGGCACAGAATATCAGCAATGCGCTTATGTAAGGTATGATTTGTCTGGACAGCATGCAAAACAATACTTTTCACTGTATCTCAGTACATGTGACAATAATAAATCCCAAGACAGACAAGATAAAATAAAGCTACTGCAATCCTTTATGAGAGCTCAAAAAAAAATGACTGGAAAAAACTTGAAGATAACACAAGAGGTACGGTAGCATTTATGTTTTCTTCTGTGGGATTTGGGTATCGCTGGCAATTTCTAACTGCCCTCAAACTCAGTAGGTCATTGGATTGTTTCACAGAGCAGTTAAGAGTTAAGCCCATTGCTGTGGGTCTGGAGTCACATGTAGGCCAGACCAGGTAAGGGTGGCAGATTTCCTTCCATGAAGGCTATTAGTGAACCAGATGGGGTTTTACTCAATGCTAGTTGACAATGATTCCCATCAGAGTATTACAGCACAGAAACAAACCCTTTCGGTCCAATCGGTCCATTGCAATCATAATCCCAAAACAAACTGGTCCCACCTGCCTGCTCCTGGCCTATATCTCTCCAAACCTTTCCTATTCATGTTCTCATCCAAATGTCTTTCAAACATTGTAACTGTACCCACATCCACCACTTCCTCAGGAAGTTCATTCCACTCGCAAACCACTCTGTGTAAAAAAATTGCCTCATGTCTTCTTAAAATCTATCTCCTTTCACCTTAAACATGTGTCCCTTAGTCTTGAAATTTCCCACCTCAGGGAAAAGACAACTACCACTAACTCTATCTGTACATCTCATTATTTTATAAACTCCTATCAGGTCACCTCTCAACCTCCTACGCTCCAGAGAAAGATTTACTGAGACTAGATTTACAGTTTCCATTTCTTAATCAAACTTAAACTCCAGCAGCTTCCAGTTTCTGTCAACTCATGTCACCAGAGAATTGATCTGGCTCTCTGATAGATTAGTTCATTGATATGTCCACGTTTTAAAAGAATGACTAGGAGGATGTGGGTGTCACTTGATGGGTCAGCATTTATTGCCCCTCCCTGGCTATCCATGAGAAGGTGAGGGGGAGCGGATTCTTGCCATGGGTTATTGGGATACCCATAATGCTGTTAGGGATTTTGACCCAGCGATACTGAAGGAATGGTG
Source organism: Chiloscyllium plagiosum (assembly GCF_004010195.1). Lineage (NCBI taxonomy): Eukaryota > Metazoa > Chordata > Chondrichthyes > Orectolobiformes > Hemiscylliidae > Chiloscyllium > Chiloscyllium plagiosum. The sequence continues at coordinate 38,393,516 of NC_057740.1, forward strand.
ATATACCTCGAAGTCAGGATAGTGAGTAGCTTGGAGGGGAACTTGCAGGGGGTGGTGTTCCCATGTATCTGCTGCCCTAATCCTTCCAGATGGTAGTATTTGTGGGTCTGAAAGGTGCTGTATAAGGTCAATAGCCCTCAACTGTGCCACCATGATCGTGGGTTATGTCATCAGGTTAGCAGACCAGAGGCTGGACTAAGATCTGAAGCTTGTGATTTCAAATAAACCTTTTGGACTGTAAGTGGGGGTCGTGTGATCTTTGACTTTGTCCACCCCAGTCCAACAGCAGCACCTCCACACAATGATCTGAAGACAAGGGGTCAAGCCCTACCTCAGCAGCTGGGGAATTTGATTCAATAAAATCCAAAATATTAAGTTAGTATCTACCCAACTATATAATCCACTGAAGTTCAAACATTATTACAGACCCGCAGCAATGTGGGAGGGCACTAAACTGCCCCCTGAAATGGTTCAGTAATTTGAGGTATAGCCATTAAAGTTGCAAGCAATGATGAGTAAACAAATCGTCTGGTTAAGAGGAAATAAGGAAAGAATCTGCATTTGCATAGTGCCCTAAGCAACCTCAGGCCATCCCAAAGAGCTCTTCTGTCAATAAAGTACATCTAAACTGTTGTAGATGCAGCAACCAATTTGTGCACAGTAAGTCCTCAGAAATAGAGTCAGAGAGTCATGCAGCACAGAAACAGACTCTTTGGTCCACCAAAGGGCTTTTGCCCGAAACGTCGATTTTGCCTGTCCTCGGATGCTGCCTGAATTGCTGTGCTCTTCCAGCACCACTGATCCAGAATCCGGTTTCCAGCATCTGCAGTCATTGTTTTTACCTCTTTGGTCCACCAGTCCATGCCGACCATAACCCCAAAGTAAACAGGTCCCCACCTGACTGCACTTGGCCCATATCCCCCCGAACATTTCCTATTCATACACTTATCCAAATGTCTTTTGTAACTAATGTTGTGACTGCCCTCACACCCACCACATCCTCTGGCAGTTCATTCCAGACTCTGTGCAAAACGGTTGCCCTTATGTCCTTTTTAAATCTCTCTCCCCTCACCTTAAACTTACGCCCCCTAGTTTGGATATCCTCCTCCCTTGGGAAAAGACTCGTCATTCTCCTTATCCATGCCCCTCATGATTTTATAAACCACAACAAGGTCACTTCTCAATCTCCTACGCTCCAGTGAAAAAAGTCAGAGTCTTTCCAGTCTATTTTTATAACTCAAACCTTCCATTCCCGTCAACATCTTGATAAATCTTTTCTGAACCCTCTCCACATTAACAATATCCTTCCTATAACAGAGTGACCAGAACTGCACACAGTACTCCAGAACAAGCCTCACCAACATCCTGCACAACCTCAGCATGACGTCCCAACTCCTGAATGACTCTGGTTCATTTGAAAGGCTCCTTCCACATTAGCCATTACCCTTCGGGACAGGAGGTACTCCAGTTATGAGGAACAGCTGGAGAGGCTGGGACTAGTTTTGTTGGAGAGGACAAGGTTAAAGGGAGATTTGATTGGAATTTTCAAAATCTTCAGCAGTTCACACAGAGTGGATAGGGAGAGACTGTTTCTGTTCAGAAACTGATCGAGTGTGAGCGCACACGATTTTGAAGGGTTCTGCAAAGGAAACAAATCAGACATGTGGTTGAACGTTTCCACACAGCGAGCGGTTATGATCTGGAATGCATTGCCTGGAATGTGACGCGTTTGAGATATTCAAGAGGGTATGAGATGGTTATTTAAATAGAAAGGTTTTAGGGCAAGTGCAGGACATCAGCATAAAGTTAAACTGCTCAGACAGCAGGTATGATGGGCTGAATGGCCTCCTGCACTGTTACAGTTCTGTGATTCTGTAAACATAATTGTGTCTCTTTCAACTCACTATTAAAGAAGGAGTTTGTGATGCAGAATCTCCGGGCCAGAACATCTGGATTCAAGTCCCACCTGGCCTGGATGAACTGATTTAAAATAATCTTTTTGAAGGATGACAGACCTGACTGTTTACAAACCAAAGTCCCTTTCATCACCTCAGGACACCCAATTATAGCATGCTGTGTATGTTATAAATAGAAAGTAAAATGTTAGAACAACATTTTACATATGCTATTACCTAAACTAGCATAATTACCAAACACTAATTTGTGGTAAATTAAATAGTATGGAAGTGTATTCACTTTCTTAATGTTGAAAATACACTTGTGTATTCCATAGAGCAAGATCCCAGTTAATCTGATTTTAATGCCGCTCACTTAGAGATAAACACTAGGCCAGGAATTCTGTGGCTCTCAGAATAATGTCATGTTTTTAGTTTTGTCTTTTGCATTTATGCAGAGGGAGATAGGTCCTCGGGTTTAAAACAATGTCTAAAGGAGAACAATGTTCTGCAGTGTCAGTCTGGAGTTTGGTGTGGAAGGATTTGAACCCCAGTCTTTGTATTCAGAGACAGGCGAGATGTCTGAGGAGCCACAGTGAAGACTGACAAAACCAGAAAGGGCTGGAGTCAGCTTTTGGCTCTGTGGTAATATTCCTGAGTCAGAGGGTGGAGAGATTGGCTCTGTGGTAATATTCCTGAGTCAGAGGGTGGACATATTGAACTCCTTCTCCTTGACGAATAGTGACAGCTGCTCTGGCTTAGAATTCCAGAGCAAACCCTGGTGGGATACTGTCATTCGGTGAATCCAACCAGCCCCCTCACTGAGAGGGCTGGAAAAATCCTGTCACTGTGCAGAACTGAGCCAGTATTACTGGAGAGCTATAAATATGATTATGAGCGTAGGTGGACTATCCAGTCTGTGTTAATCAACGACAATTTGCATTTATATAGTGCCTTTAACATAGTAACATATCCCAAGGTGCTTCACAGCAGCATTATTGATCAAAATGTCTAATGTGAATGCCCCCATTGAGTAGGATAGCACGTGCACACTCACATGCACGTATGTGCTGAAACACACACGTGTGTGCATACACATATCTACATGCAGGAGCGCGCACCCACACACATACACGTGCAGGAATGTGCTCACACACACACATACACATGCAGGAATGAACACACACACATACACGTGCAGGCATGCACGCAAACACACACACACACTTGCAGGAACATGCATGTGCAGGCGTGCGCGCGCATGTACACACACACACACACACACACACCACCCAGTAACACAACATGGAACAGAACTAAGGGCTTTGTAAAAACACATTTACAGGAGCAATGTCCAGGTCAGCATTTATTGCCCATTGTGAGTTGAACACATCACTACGTCTGGAGATCCATATAAGCCAAACATATGAGGTCATGAAGAGTGTAGATAAGGTGAATGACAAAGGTCTTTTCCACAGGGTGGGGAAGTTCAAAACTCCGCAGCATATTTTTAAGGTGAGAGGAGAAAGATTTATAAAGAACATAAGGGGCAACTTGTGTTTTTTACAGAGTGGTTCATGTGTGGCATGAACTTCTAGAGGGAGTGGTGCATGTAGGTACAATTACAATGTTTAAAAGATATTTGGATAAATTCATGAATAGGAAAGGTTTGGAGGGAAATGGGCCAAATGAAGGTAAGTGGGACTAGTTTAGCTTGGAAAAAATGGTCAGCATGGACTGGTTGGACTGAAGGGTCTGTTTCCATGTTGAATATTCCTACGTTTACCTGCAAGCGAAGAGGTTAATATAATGCCAGCTTTTACATGTGAGAATTAATGGCTTCTCTGCTAAAATAAACCCTCCCATGAATCCAAGAAGGGCCCGTTTCCATGCTGTATGACTCTATGACTTGGGTAAGGACAGCAGATTTTCTTCCCTGAGGACAATAGTGACCCAGACAGAGTATTCTGACAATCAGCAATGGTCTATGATTTCCTTTATTTCCAAACTTTTACTGAATTCAAATTCCACGATCTGCAGTGTTGGGATTCAAATCCAGGTCCCCAGAACATTACCTGGGTCTCTGGATTAATGGTCTAGGAATAACATCACTAGGCCATGGTCTCCACTTGCCTGTCACAGAGATGACATTGGAAGAGCCCAGGGCAGCAAGGGGGATCCTTTGGGAAACTGATTACAATTAACTAAAAGTGGGGCAGTCTGCACATGTACTGACATCACAGTGCAGGTAATGGAGTGCAGTCACTTATGTTGCTGGCCCCATCAACGTGTGTACATCAAGGAAACACATTTATCCTGTTTGAAAGGATTTTGATGATTGGGTGGCAAGTGGACTCTGATTGGTAGAGCATTGCTACTAAAGAAATGCCTCTACCAATCAAATTCCATTTGCCAACCAATCATTATTATCCTCACTGTGTATAACGTTGCTTTCTGCTTGAACTGGTATTTCTTGCAAATTGTCCTAAAGAGCGCAAGATGAAAATATGTCTGTTTCCAGCAATACTGAAATTGTAAAACTGTGCTTTTTGCCAGACTGAGAGGTAATGGAGTTTAACAAACAGAGGGGTGATGGTGAAACAGGACTTGGAGAGAGTTAGGACAAACGCAGGAGAGATCAGTCCGGCCTCACGGTGAGTGGGAGATGAGAGGCAGGCTGGGGGGAGTTGGGGGGGGGGGGGGGGCGGCGGCGGTGTCCAGCATTAGA
>NC_057740.1:38398153-38421177 GCF_004010195.1 Chiloscyllium plagiosum
CGGTGTCCAGCATTAGAGTGTTCAAGACCAGCGATTAGGGAAGAAACACAAATGGGAGTTTCAGCAGCAGACGAGTTGAGGCAGGGGTGGGAGTAAAGCAGTCTCAGTGAACAAACAGGTAAGAGGTTGGAAGTTCATCTTGACTTCAATATGACATGCGAGCAGCTAAGATCCACCTTTGAGGAGGATGGGACTGTCACCCAGGGAGTGAGGTTTGTGATAGTCTGTGGATAGTGACTTTAGTCCCGATAATGAACTAGAGGAATTCTCAACATCTAGTGACAGTGTACAGTTCTGGTCTCCCTGCTATCGGAAGGATGTTATTAATTTGGAGAGAAAAGATTTACAGGGATTTTGCTGTGGCTGGACGGTCTGAGTTACAAGGATAGGCTGGGACTTTTTTTCACTGGAGCTTAGGAAGTTGAGGGGTAATCTTTCTCCAAGTTCATAAAATCATGAGGTGCCTAGATAAGGTAAATTGTAAATATCTTTTTCCTTCAGGTTAGGGAGTTCAAAACTAAGGGGCATAATTGTGAGAGGAGAGAAGGAGTTAAAAGGGACCTGAGAGGCAACTTTTTCCACACAGAGTGTAGTTGATATGTGGAATGACCTGCCAGAGGAAATGACATAGGCAGGTACAGTTACAACATTTAAGAGTCATTCAGTCAGTACTTGAATAGGCAAGGTTTAGAGGGATATGGTCCAAATGTAGTCAAATAGGACTAGTTTAGTTTCGGAAACTTGGTCAGCATGGAAGATTTGGATCGAAGCATCTGTTTCCGTTCTGTAAGACTCTGTGACTTTTACCTTTTTATGCTAAAAATGTTGTGTCAATAACGAGGCTTTGACAATTTCCTCTCTCCACTTACCAAGTTCTGGTGGATCGTCAGGGCATTTCTCCAAGTGGTTAGCTTCAGGAGACTTGGTGACTGATGTTGCGTTGCTTAAGGTTGAAGCACCATCTGTGAAGAAGGAGAATAAGAACTAAGCTGAAGTGTCTAAGGTACAGGAAGCTGACTGAGGGCTGTGATAAACAGAGTTGTAAATGCCTTAACAACAACATAATTCAAGGTTAAGATTTGATCCTGAGAGAGATTAGATTCCCTACAGTGTGGAATCAGGCCCTTCGGCCCAACAAGTCCACACTGACCCTCCAAAGAGTAACCCACCCAGACCCCTTTCCCTCTGATTAATGCACCTAACACTATGGGCAATTTAGCATGGCCAATTCACCTGAGCTGCACATCTTTGGACTGTGGGAGGAAGCTGGAGCACCCGGAGGAAATCCACGCAGACACAGGGAGAATGTGCAAACTCCACACAGACAGTCACCTGAGGCTGGAATCAAACCTGGGACCCTGGTGCTATGAGGCAGCAGTGTTAACCACTGAGCCACTATGCCGCCCCAAGGGAGACCTTGATATTTGAAAGGCTATTAATCTTGAGTTCTATGTCCTGAGAAGTAATGAGGTCCGTCTCAATGGTAACATTGGGAGAAAGTGAAGACTGCAGATGCTGGAGATCAGAGTCGAGAGTGTGTGGTGCTGGAAAAGCACAGCAGGTCAGGCAGCATCCGAGGAGCAGGAGAATCGTTGTTTCGGGCAGCAGCCCTACATCAGGAAGGGCTGATGAAGGGCTCCTGCCCGAAACATTGATTGTCCTGCTCCTCAGTTGCTGCTCGACCTGCTGTGCTTTTCCAGCAGCACACACTCTCGTCAATGGTAACATTCCCCATCAGAGAATGGGTTTGGCTTGAATTCACATTTTGGAAATCCTTAAGAAAAAGCATCTTTTGAGAGCTGGGTTTCCTGTTCAGAGGGGTAAACCCAAAAGGAAGCCAGACCCATTGTCTTTACACTGAGACAGACCCAGGCCAGGGTTAAACATCAGTTTGCATTTATGTAGCACCTCTAATCACCTCAAAATGACTTGCAGCACATCACAGTCAATGTAATAGTTTTGAAGTGCAGTTACAGCTGTAATGTAGTAAAATCTGACAGCCCCAATTTGCACACAGCAAGCTCCCAAAGGCAGTCATGTGATAAGAACCAAAGAATCTGTCTGGTTACAGATGAATATTGGCCCAGAGTCCAGGGCGACTCCCTTGCTCTGTTTCCCAATTGTGCCACGGGCTCTTTTACATCCCACATGAAAAGACAGATGGTGCTTTGGTTTCATGTTTCGAGAAAGAGCTAGCATGGGCACAATAGGCCATATGGCCATGCACTTTGCCCCTATATTATCACAGCACACAGTCCTGATGGCTCATCTATCTGGTTAGAGTACAGCTTATTAAAGCAGATCCTTCTAACATCTGAGCCCTCCTCTTTCTCCCAATTAGCTGATCACAGCACAGTTGAAATAATTCACGTCAGCACCACAGTAGCAGCAGTGTGCATCAACGACAGAATGCCTTTCATCAAGGTTCCTTTGATAGCGCCTTCCAAATCCATGACCACTTCCATCTCGAAGCACAAGGGCAATAAATGCATAGGGACACCATTCCCTACAAGTTCCCCTCCAAGCCACTCACCATCCCATCATGGAAATATTTCCTCACTGTCACTGGGTCAATATCCTGGAACTTGCTCCCATTCAGGATTGTGAATCTGCCTACAGCACATGCATTGCAGCAGTTCAAGATCTTAATGACATAACATAGGAGCAGCAGGACGCCATTCAGCCCATCAAGTCTGCTCTGCCATTCAATGAAATCATGACTGATCTGATGATGCTCAACTCCACTTTCCTGCCTTTTCCCCCATAACCCCTGATTCCCCTGCAGATTAAAAACATGTCTTTCTCAGCCTTGATAGCCATCTGAGGTAAAGAATTCTACAGATTCATTATCCTCAGGGAAGAAATTCTTCCTCTTCTGTGTGTTAAATGTGTGACTCCTGATTCTGAGGTGATGCTTCTAGTCCTAGATTCTCCCACAAGGGGAAAGAACCTTTCCATATCCACTCTGTCCAGTTCACCAGGAATCCTGTCTCAACATCACATTCTGAAGGACAACTCAGGACGGGCAAGAAATGCTGGCACAGCCAGTAATACCCACAGCCAACAAATGAATTTTAAAAATCCTCCCCTTCCTAAAAAAACAAAACCAACCCAGTGTGAGGGCAATCAGATATTGCTTCCTGCGTGGAATAATGCTCATGGTTTAGGCTCAACAGATGGCCCATGCATATACCAGAGGCCAATCATAGAGTCCAACAGCACGGAGACAGGCCCTTTGGCCCAAACTGGTCCATGCCGACCAACATGTCCATCCACCCTAACCCCATTTCCCTGCACTTGGCCCATATGCTTCTCATCCTTTCCTATTCATGCATTTGGGATTGGAGTGGTGCTGGAAAAGCACAGCAATTCAGGCAGCATCCGAGCAGGAAAATCGACGTTTCAGGCAAAAGCCCTTCATCAGGAATACAGGCAGAGTGCCTGCAGGGTGGAGAGATAAATGAGAGGAGGGTGGGGGTGGGGAGAAAGTAGCATAGAGTACAATAGGTGAGTGGGGGAGGGGATGAAGGGGATAGGTTGGGGAGGAGGGTGGGGGAAGGTAGCAAAGAGTACAATGGGTGGATGGGGGTGGGATGAAGGTGATAGGACATTCCACCCCCATTCACCCATTGTAAATTGTTCATCGTGTTCAGGGATGTGTAGGTTAGGGGCAAATGTCAGGGTAAATATAGGGTATGGGAATTGGTCTGCGTGGGTTACTCTGCGGAGGGTCAGTGTGGACTTGTTGAGCTGAAGGGCCTGTTTCCACACTGCAGGGATTCTATTAAGGAAAACTCCATCTGGTTCACATCAGGGAATGGAACTGCTATCCTTACGCGTAGGCCAGACTAGGTGACCCCAGACCAATGGCAGTGTGGTTGGTTACTGTCTGGAAAATTAGGGATGACAATAAATACTGATCTAGCCAAATGATGCCCACATCCCTTTGATGGATTAAAAAAACTGTGTTATTGAATGTCCAAAGGAGAACTTTTATTCATGCATGGGATTAGTATCATTACTGAGTGGAATGAGTGTTCCTGGACTGAGAAAAAAAATAGGCCAGACTTAGGATTCCAGCATCAAAAAGCGTGGCACTGAGAAAAGCACAGCAGATCAGGCAGCATCGGGAGAGTCGACATTTTGGGCATAAGCCGTTCATCAGGAATGTGGGGAGTGGCCTCTCTCATGCAACCTTATCCTTCCTGATATACAGGCTGCCTGAAATGTCGATTCTCCTGCTCCTTGGATGCTACCTGACCTGCTGCGCTTTTCCAGCACCACATTTTCAGCTCTGATCTCCAGCATCTGCAGTCCTCACTTTCTCCTGATATACAGGCTACTCCATATTCCTGATAAAGGGCTTATGCTCAAAACGTCGATTCTCCTGCTCCTCAGACGCTGCCTGACCTGCTGTGCTTTTCCAGCACCACACTTTTCGACTGACTCTCCAGCGTCTGAAATCCTCACTTTCTCCTAGAATTGCAGGGTCTGCCTTTTAAAAAATGTTGAACCCAAATTTGAAAAAAAAAAAATGTGCAAGCAAAATTGCTGGAATCGACAAGCATCAGCAAGGAGCTTTTGGAGTGAATTCACTGACAACTGCCCAGGAAGAAAGCTAACTTCCCTCCCCCAGTCTCTGCTCCACTGTTGCCCTAAAGCAGGCGTCTTGTCTGCACACGATCCGTGCTCCTGGATCTACAGTATATTTTTAAAAACAGCTTACTTGCCAAATGCCCGAATATGGTTAGGGGAGGCTCAGAGTACACACGAGTCAGGCCGAATGGCCCATTTCTGTGAATTTCAATTCGCTAAAAATTGAAGTTGTTCAACTTCTCAGGATTGGTAATGGCTGCTGGCTCAGACACATCCCACATCCTGAGAACGAGCGACAGGAACAAACACATTCCCTGGGCTCTGACACAGAGCTGTCTTTGTATGAATGGTGCAGTCAGCCCAATGCTAAATACTGCTTTGAACTTTCACCCTTCAGTGAAAGCATGCGGTGACAGGAGTGGTGAACAATTAATAACCTCCCAGGCTGCCTGCACTTTCCACTTAAAATACAGGCGACGCTATGTGGGTTCATAATCTCTCAGCGTATTAACAGTGAGGATTACTGTACCATTTCCTTATCCTCCTAAAGAACGTGACCTTAAATACATTTAAGAACAGGCGAGTCTATCTAGATTGTGATAACAATTTAATTCATGTGACAGGAAGAAGGTTGTGGCTGAGTGTAGCTCCAAGAGCTTTTAGACTGGAACTGAGTCATGTGAAGTGCAGGGGGGAGGGGAAGATGCAAGAATGATATGGCTGCAGAAAAATCTGACTGCCACTGTTATGTGCATTTCAGGTTCTCCTTTTCCTGAGGCTTTGTCATGTGCTGTGGGAACCAAGCAAGCTCACAACACACAGCTCAGCTTGTCCGGTCACAGCCCCACTCCAGAATCTAGACTGACAATCCACTGTCACACTGGGCAGGAGTGCTGCACTGACAGGGACGCTCTCTTCAAGATTGCAGGGTAAACTGGGGCTTCTGTCTGCCCTTTCAGGTGGTGATCCCACAGTCATCACTGCAACACACAGCAGGGGAAGTTCACAGGGATTTTTTTTCTGAACAAGGGTCACTGCACTCAAGCTGAAAATGTGTTGCTGGAAAAGCGCAGCAGGTCAGGCAGCATCCAAGGAACAGGAGAATCGACATTTCGGGCATGAGCCCTTCTTCAGGAATCTGCCATCCTGCACTCACTGCACTCAAAGTGAGCTCTGTTTCTCTCCCCACAGATGCTGCTGGACATGCTGGCTCTCTCTCCACCAAACCTTTCTGTTTTGGTTTCTGATCTCCAGCAACTGCACTACTGTACTTTGTTTTATTGGAGAAACTCAGCATCTGTGGAGATAAACATAGTTGATGTTTCAAGTTTTGTGACCCTTCTTTGAAATGAGAGAGCCACAAAGCACATAAACAGACCCTTTGGTCCAACCTGTCCTCAAACTAAACTGCTCCCAACCGCCTGCGCTTGGCCCATTTCCCTCCAAACATTTCTTATTCACATTCTTTTCCAAATATTTTTTATACGTTGTAATTGTCCCCACAAACACCACTTCCTCTGGAAGTTCATTCCACACACGAACCACGGTATTAAAAAAAATTGCCCCTCGTCCTTCTTTAATCTTTCCCCTCTCACTTTGAAAGTATGCCCCGTGGTCTTGAAATCCCCCACCAAAGGGAAAAAAACACCTGCCATTCACCTTATCCATAGCCGATATATGATATCTATGACATCTTTTCTTCACAGATGCTGCCAAACCTGTTGAGCTTCTCCTGCAATTCCTGTATTTGTTTGCTTCATACCAACATTATCTGATCTTAATCACATTGTGTGAATTTCCCTCCCCAAACCACATAGCATCGTGACTTGAGGGTATATCATATGCATTGTGAGTCGATTTAAACAAAATGGACTGGGGTGCTTCAAGAAGATGGCTGACCACCAAACTCTGCAGAGCAACCAGATAAGTAATAAACAATCATGAAAGAACATTGCTGTTTGCAGGAGCTTGCTGCTTGCACATTGGCTGCTGTGTTTCCAACTTTACATCAATGCAGGGCGGGGATTCAATTGCTGCACTGACCATGTTTACCGTGTTACTATATAAACGCAATGTTCTTCCTCTTTAATTTCAGAGCAGACTCATAGATGGATGTTTTGCTAAGGCACTAATCATACCACGGAGAACGTGAGGAATGCAGATGCTGGAGATTAGAGTCGAAAAGTGGGGTGCTGGAAAAGACAGCAGCATCCGAGGAGCAGGAGATTCAATGTTTCGGGTAAAAGCCCTTCATCAGCCCAGTCACATTCCTGATGAATGCTGCAGGTCAGGATGCTGCCTGACCTGCTGTGCTTTTCCAGCACCACACTTTTTGATATTAATCATACCACAGCTGGAATACTATGAACAGTTTAGGGTCTCTTACCCAAGGAGATATATACTGGCATTGGAGGCAGTGCAGTGCAGGTTCACTTGACTAATACCAGGTAAAGGAGGGACTGCCTGATGAAGAGAGGTCGAGCAAATTGGGCTTGTACTTGTTGGAATTTAGAAGAACGAAGGGCGATGTTATTGAAACGTACAAGATTCTTAGGGGATTTGAGAGGGTAGATGTGGAAAGCTTATTTTCTCTTGTGGAGAAAATCCAGGACCAGAGGGTCTCCTCAGAATAAGGGACATAAAGACACAGAGGAGGAGGGATTTCATTCTCTCAGAGGATTGTGAAATTTGTAGAATTCTTTACGCAAAGATGAGGCTGGGTTATTAAGTATATTCAAGACTGAGATAGACAGATTTTTAACCAGCAAGGAACGAAGGCCTCTGGGGAAAACGTGGGAAGGTAGAGCTCAAAATTATTGACTCAGCCGTGATTGAATTGAATGGCGAGATGGTCCATTTCACTCCGATGTCTATGGAAGGCTGGGGGACACGGGGTCCCCTATTTCCAACCGGCAGCAGCCTTTCACAACATCAAAAAAAAAAATCCTTTCATGGAGAGCCAAATGTTTACAGAGTTGTGATCTTTCAGAAATACACCTGCTGCACACCTAATGTCCTGGTGGATGAAACATTCCAGTCGGGGAGATGATGTCATTTTGCGAGTCAAATTATATGAAGGACCAGTCTTGCATTTTGTCAATGAGTTCATTGTCTATCACTGAACGTAAACTTGTTGCTTCTGCCATTTCCCCTCCTGTCCCATTAACACTCCATATGTGGCCAACAAGTTGGTCCTCATGCCTATAGTTGGTGCCAACAACATGGTCCTCAAGTTCGTTCATTGAATTGCAGAAGCTATCCCACCTTCTGACAACATAGCTCCCAGTGTTGGTAACCCTCCACTGTCTCGCCTAAGGATCCGATAGACCGGAATGTTAAGTTACCAGTCCAGCCCTTCCCTCAACTGTGTTTTTGTGATAGCAACAATATCATACCTTCCTGTCAATCCACGCCATTAAATCAGTCTTAGCTATTACACTCCTAGAATTAAAGTAGAGAGCACCCAGCCTTGCCTTACTCTCTTGACACTCAACATAGCTGAACCCACTCTGACTTGTTTCCTTTGCTGTAGCATTAGGTGTTCCTGTTGCATCGATACCATGCCCCCTCCCCCCTGCTGGGTTAGTTTAAACTCCTCCCAATAGCACTAGCAAACCTACCCGCAGGGATGTTAGTCCCAATGTGGGTTAGGTGCAATTTGTCCTGATGGTATATGTCCCACCTTCCCTAAAAATGGTCCCAGTAATCCAGGAATCTACAATCCCAGCCCCTCTTCTCATTGGGAGAAGACGGAAATTGGATTTTTAAAAATTCATTCTGGGTGTCGCTAGCATTTCCTGCCTGTCCCGAGCTGACCTTGAGAAGGTGGTGGTGAACTGCCTTCTTGAACTGGCACTGCACTTGCTCTGGGTTGACCCACAATGCCATTAGAGGATGGCGTGCCTTCTCCTTTACTGGGAATGAAAACATATTTTACATTTCCTCTTGACACCACTCTTGCCTCGCCATCAGAAGCTGTACTTTCCTCCATCACGGAGACCCTGGAATCTTTCACACCCTCGATGAGGGCAGACAGGCCCCCTGAGTTTGTAAAAGGTGCTATTTAAATTTATAACATCGCACTGCAAAATTATTCGCTTCTTGTGTAGCATCCCTGCTGTTGGGTAACTACAGCTGAGGTTTTAGGATGTTGGATACAGTTGATGGAGTAGGAAATAGTAAACAATTGGGGAAGTCTAGGACAAGTGAACAACTTGAAAATCTGAGGCAGGCCATCCAAAAGAAAAATTATGAAACATTTCTTTGTGCCTGAATTGGCAAGAGTTTGGAACTCTCTCCCACAAAATACAGTCAATACTAACTCAATTAATAACTTAAATGGAATTTAGAAGAATGAGAGGAGACTTTATTGAAACATGTAAGATTCATAGGGACCTGACTGGGTAGATGTGAAGAGATGGTTTCCCCTAGGGATCATCATCTCAGAATAAAGGTGTAGGGATTGGATGTCACAGAATATGAGTTCCCTGATTGGGGCTGTTAACCTGGTCCAATCAGGAAGCCCTGGCTGACAGATAGAGGAGGGACAAAGGCTGGTGATTGGTGGAAACTGTGTCGACTACGCCGATGCACATTTACAGTTTCACCACAACATCTGTTAGTCACACAGCAGGAGAATGAGGACCTGCAATGCCTGGAATAGGTAATGTAAATCACTGCCAAATTTGAGGCTTCCAGTTCCACTGTCAGAATTCTAATTTTGATTGTATTTCAGGCGAGTTGCCTTTTCAATATGAACAAATTGTATTTTTCCTGTGAAAGATGAAAATCAGAAGTCTAATGAACAAATAAAATGAGGGCAAGTGTCAAACAACATAAAAAAAAAGGAAAAAAATAATTTTAAAAAAGGAGGGTCAGGGGTTCTGCATACTTTAGGAGCTGGCTGTGAGCTAGCTGGGCCAGTGTTTGTACTACACGCATGTAAATAAAGGGTGACTTGGTGAGGGGATACTGGCCTTTGTAGAGTTATTTCAAAATGGGCATCCGTTAAAGTCAGAAACGAGGAGGAATGTCTTCCCTCAGAGAATAGCAAATCTGCGGAATTCTTTACCATCAAGGAATTCTTTACCATTGGGTCTTTATGTATATTCAAGGCTGAGACAGACAGTTTTTATCAGCGAGGGAATCAAGGGTTATAGGACAAGACAGAAAAGTGGACTTGAACATTATCAGGTTTCAGTGAATGGTGCAGCAGATTTGAGGGTTGAATCACCTACTTCATCTCCTCCATCTTGTAGTCCTATATTGGAGATCAAGGATTTTATTAGTCCAGGATATTTGAGGATATGGAGAGACATGGGGAAGGGTGGGGAGAAGACAAAAAACATGATCTGTCATCAGTCACAATCTCACTGAATGCTCAGGAACTGAGAGAACTCTCTGAAAACCAGTCCTGAAGAGGAGTCACATCAAACCCGAAACATTAACTGTGTTTCTCTCTCTGCGGTTGCTGCCAGACCTGCTGAGTTTCTCCAGCCACCTTTGTGTTTACCTGTGAGAAGGTTAGTGAGCTGAGCAGCACTTAATTTCCATTCACTGTAATTATTCAGCACGTGACTAACAGCATCAGCCGGAACATGAAAGCAACACTTTCAGCAGGAGTGGAGAGTGCCAGCTGGCTGGGTTACTCTTCAGAGGGTCAGTCTGGGTTTGTTGGGCCAAAGGGTCTGTTTCCACACTGTAGGGATTCTAACTTGTCAAACTGTTAGCATAAATATATAAATGGTCCATTTGCTGCTACAACATACTCCCAGTTAGGTTTGCCCTTCACAGGATCGGACACAATGGGGGATGATTGGGTACTGTCTGTAGGAGACTATGTGGGACAGTGGCCTATGTCCCGGGGTCTGAGGTGGAAGCTCTGGGTTTGGGGAAGGTGTGTACATAATGCAGCTGATTATTAACCTACAATCCTTCCTGAACATGTGTCAATGGCAGGCAGTGAAAGCAGGAGGAGTTTCTAGGTCAGCCACATGACAGAAAGAATCAGACCTTGACCACTCCTGTCTAGAACACACATGGGGAGAGTGCACTTTGCCACAGTGATTCAGACTCTGTGAAGCCCTGGCAACAGATCGTGTGCGCGCTGCCAGGTTGACTGCAGAAGAAAAACCGAAAGAACTGCGGATGCTGTAAATCAGAAACAAAAGCAGGTCTGGCAGCATCAGTGGAGAGAAATCAGTTAATGTTTTGGGTCAAGTGACCCTTTCTCAGACCTAGTCGATCCGAAACGTGAACTCTGATTTCTCTCCACAAATTGAGCTTTTCCAGCAATTTCTGTTTCTGATTAAGTAGAAACTTTGGCCACTAGCTGTGAGCCAGAGGTAAAACATTTGGGTGTTGCAGGCCCAATGTCCAAAAGGGGCAGCACGAGCCTTGACAGGATCTTATTAAAACATTCATTCTTTGGAAGTGGGAGTAGAAACAGTGGGACCTTGGACTATACACGATCCAGGAAAGTGATGGGACATGTGGATAAGATCAGAGAGGGGCACGGCAGCTTCCTGTATTAACTGTGGCACAGAATAAGAGGAGGCTGTAAAACATAGGCCATTCAGCCCATTGGGTCCACTCCACCGTTCAATGAGATCATGGCTGATCCGATAATCCTCAATGCCACTCTCTCCTGCCTTTTCCCTATAGCTGGAACTGGATAAAACATGAGGAATATCGCAACGTAAGAGTAGGAGTAGTCCATTCAGCCTTAAGCCTGCTTCAGCACTCCCATTATTGTGGGTGAGGCATCGTCCCTCCAATTCTGCGCACCACAATATAGCAGAGATGTGACTGTGTGAAAGAGGGCTCAGAGAGAATTTAGGAGGAAGTTATCTGGTTATCTAAACTTCAGTTTGGGAACAGACTGGATAGGCAAGGGTTGGATCCTTTGGAACAGAGCAGGCCATGGCAAAGTTTATGTGAAGTGTATAAAGTAATGCATTCACACAGAGTGGATAGAAAAGACCCCTTTCTGTTAGCTAACTGGTCAGTAGCTCACGGGCGTAGATTTAAGTATTCAGAAGGATTTTGGAGGGGGGGGGGCATTGCTAATTATTTCGGTTGGAGGTGGGTGCCTGGAACCTGTTGTTGGAAACAGTGGTTGTTAAAAACAGGTGGATAAGCAGCTAAGGTGCTATAACCTACGGGTGCTGTGATCCCAGCTGAGAAAACAGTAGACTCTCAGTGGCTTGGCAGATGGTAGGAGCTGTCACAACATAAAAATAATTGAGGGAGGCAGCACGGTCCTTAAGAATAAAGTAAAAACAAAGAACTAGCAGCAGGATAGTCCATTCAGTCCCTTGGGTCTGCTTCAACATTTAATCTGATCCTGGCTGATCTCATCTTGACCTTAACTCCATTTTCCTGCTTACTCTCTATAACCCTTCAATTAGAAGAGAGACAGAGGATGAAAATATTAACGACAGAAACCTGGGAATAGCAATCTATTCAGCATGTTCTGCCATTCAAAGAACATATATATGGAACATCGAACATTACAGCACAGTACAAGCCCTTAACATAGGACAGTGCAGCGCAGTACAGGCCCTTTGGTCCTTGATGTTCTGCCAGCCTTTTATCTTACTCAAAGATCAGACTAACTGACCTACCTTTCATTGTTCTAACTTCCCTGTGCCTATCCAAGAGTTGCTTAAATGTCCCTAATGTATCTGACTCTACTAACACTGCGGGCAGTCTATTCCATGCACTCACCACTCTGAGTAAAGAACCTACCTCTGATATCCTCCCTAAACTTTCCTCCAATTACCTTAACATTATGCCCCCTCGTGATAGGCATTTCCACCAGGGGAAAACATCTCTGGCTATCCACTCTATCTATGCCTCTCAACATCCCATATCCCTCCATCAAGTCACCTCTCATCCTTCTTCACTCCAATGAGAAAAGTCCTAGCTCCCTCAACCTTTCTTCATAAGACATGCCCTCCAGTCCAGACAGCATCCTGGCAAATCTCCTCTGCACCCTCTCTAAAGCTTCCACATCTTTCCTATGATGAGGCGACCAATACTGAACACAATATTCCAAATGTGGTCTAACCAGGACTCAATAGAATTGCAGCATAACCTTAAGGCTCTTAAACCCTATCCCCTGCTAATGAAAGCCAACACACCATAAGCCTTCTTAACAACCCTATCAACCTGGGTGGCAACTTTGAAGGATTTATAGACATGGACCCCATGATCCCTCTGTTCCACCACACTGCCATGAATTCTGCTTTTAACCTATATTCTCCACTCAAATTTGACCTTCCAAAGTGAATCACTTCACGCTTTTCCAGGTTAAACTCCATCTGCCACTTATCAGCCCAGTTCTGCATCCTGTCAATGTCTCATAGCAATGTACAACCACCCTCCACATTATTCACAACTCCACCATTATTTATAAAAATCACAAAGAGTAGAAGTCCTGGAACAGCAGTGGACATCGAATTCCAGGCTGGATACTTCCATCTACTACCACCACCCTCTGTCTTCTATGGGCCAGCCAATTCTGTATCCAGACAGACAGCTTTCCCTGTATCCCAAACCTCCTTACTTTCTGAATGAGCCTACCATGGGGAACCTTATCAAAAGCCTTGCTAAAATCCATGTACACCACATCCACTGCTCTACCTTCATCAACAAGTTTTGTTACATCCTCAAAGAATTCAATAAGGTTTGTGAAGCATGACCTGCCCCTCATAAAGCCATGCTGACAATCTCTAATCAAACTATGGTTTTCCAAGCAACCATTAATCCTGTCTCTCAGAATCCTCTCCAATACTTTACCCATCACTGATGCAAGACTGACCAGTCTGTAATTAGATCATGATTGATCACTGAGTATAGGAGGTTGTCAAGGATGTTGGTGAGGCCTCTTCTTATACTTTGTGCAATTCTAGATTCCCTGTTATAGGAAGGACATTATTAAACTGGAGAGGGTTCAGGAACGATTTACCAGGATGTTACTGGGATTGGAGGGTTTGAGTTATAAGGAGAGGCTGGGACAATTTTTTCACTGGAGCGTATTAGGTTGACGGGTGACCTTATAGAGGTCTTTAAAATTATGAGGAGCATAGATAAGGTGAATAGCAAAGGTCTTTTCTCCAGAGTGGGGCAGTTCAAAACTAGGGGATATATTTTTTAGGTGAGAGGAGAAATTTTTAAAAAGGATATTAGGAGCAACTTTTATTTTACAGAGAGTGGTTTGTATGTGGAAAGAACCTCCAGACGAAGTGGTGGACGCAGATACAGTTAGAATGTTTGAAAGACATTTGGAAAAGTTCATGAAAACGAAAAGGATATGGGCCAAGCGCAGGCAGGTGGGAGGAGCTTAGTTTGGGATCATGGTCGGTATGGACTGGCTGGACTGAGAGTCTGTTTCTGTGCTGTGAGATTCTATTGCTCTATCCATCTCTATCTCCCTATATCCCCTAACGTCATTTGCAGAAATCTGCCAGTTGTTATCTTGCTCATTGACTGAACTGCCACAACCCTCTAAGATGGTAAATTCGACAGTTTCAGCATACTCCAGGTGAGGTACTACCTCCTCATCTCACTCTTAAATGGTCCACCTCTTATCCGGAGATTTGATCCCCTGGTTTCAAACTCATCAGCGAGGGGAAATGTCCTTCCTGCATCCACCCCCTCACACCCTGGAGGAATACTGTCAACTACAATGAGGTCACCCTCCTCCTCCTTCAAAACTCCAGGACATTCTCCTCAAGAAACAATCCCACCATCGCAGGTAGCACACAGGGCAATCTCCATTACACTCTGACTGTGGCAACTTCATCTTGATTGGATAAAGAGAGCAAAACTCCACATCATGATTCACCAAGGCTCTATACAAATGCAGAAAGGGATCTTTACTCCTGGATTTAAATTTGTTTGCGATGAAGGCAAATGGCCTTCCTAATTGCCTGCTGCACATAGTGATTCATGAGAAAGGACACCTAGGTCCCCAGGATACACAACCTGCCCAACCTCTCATCTTTTAACAATATCCGGTTTGTTATTTTTCTGTGTTTCGAACCGTGATGAAGGCTTCTACCAAAAGTATGGGGAGTCATTCAAGCTGTGTCTGTGCTTGGTGCTTTTCCAGCACAAGACTAGTCTAACCCATAGTCCAGCTTTCTCTACAGAGCTCGGAGCTTCCAATTCAAATGTTGAATCCCTCGCGTCTTAGAAGCTGCACTGATCTCAACTTCAAATACACCTTTATCGCAGATGGACTGCAGCAGCTCAAGAAGACAGCTGACAACACCCAAGGGCATCTGGGGATAGGCAATAAACACTGGCCAACCAGCAACGCCCACGTCTGATGTGTGATTTATTTTCTAAAAGAAAGCATCCCTTGAATAACAATGACTGGAGTGGCTATGATCACTTTCCTCAGACTGAAAACAATCAAGGAAGATTTTCATAGAGAGGTTTAAACATTTTGTAAGGGGCTTAATTGGAATTGATGGACAGAATCTGTTCATGGTGAATTGCAGACCTGAGGACACAAACTTAAGGGAAGTGACAAATGAATGGGAGGGTGAGATGAGGTTTATGCAGCAGGATGTTGTAATCTGCAATGTGCTGTTTGACAGGGCAATGGAAGCAAATTCAATAGGAACTTTCCAAAAGGGAACAGGAAAATGTTTTGGAAAAGGAAAAATTTGATGGGCCATGCGGAGGAAGATGGGAGTGAAATTAATGGGACGGCTCTCTCAAAATGTGAGCAGAATTGTTACAGTACAGGGGAGGCCATTCAGCCTGCACTGATTCCACTACCCAGTGCCAATCTCCTGCCTTTTCCCCAAATCCCTGCTCACTATTTCTATTCAAATAACCATCCCTCTCGAATGCCTCAATTGAACTTGCCTCTATCACATTTCCAGGCAGTGCATTCCACACCCTAAAAGAAACATTTCTGCTTATATCATGCATGTTTTCTTTGCACATTGCTTTCAATCTCTTTTATGAACAGGAGCAGCTTCCCCCTATCTATACTATGCAGCCAGCTCACATTTTGAAAACTCGATCAAAACCCCTCTCGTATCTTCCTTTCTCCCAAGAGAACAGTCCCAACTTCTTCAAACTAGCCTCATCCCTGAAGGGCTGGCACAATGAGTCACATGGCCCCTTTCTGTTCCATGACTCTACAAAGAAATGTCTTTGGACCTCTCCTCAGTCTTTTTGTGACATCTTTTTAAACAGATGCCTCTCCATCACTTATTATCCATTCAAGAAATTCCTCCCTATTCTCATCAAGTCCTTCCATTGTTTGCTGAACATCTGCTGAAATGCCAATCTGCACGAGTAAGAATCGACCTGGCTTCTCAAAGCTTCCGTCATTACACTGATTCCAAATCACTTGGTGAGACTTTGCTGTGTGCTTTCCTTTGGTGTTAATATCCCCTGTGGTTCGTCTCTCATTTGCTGCCAAACAGAGAGCTAAACTGGAGAAATACTGCAAACACTTGACACAAATCCTCTTTCAATTAGAAGCTTAAAAGAGAAGATTTAAGATGATTTTCATGGGCACTACTTTCACACTTAGCAGTCTGTTTTGACCTAAATGGGTCTCCGTGAATAGTTTAACAAAAAGAACTTGCGTTTCTATCTAGATTTTCACTACCCGAGGACATTCAAAACCTCTTACAGTCAACAACATATTTTTTACAGAGCAGGCTCTATTGTAATGTAGGAGGCACAGCTGTGATCTTGCGTAAAGCAAGCTCCCACGGACAGCAATGGAACAACAAAATGATAATGTGTTGGAAAGTTTTGGTTCACAATTAACCGAACAACGTTGCACACTGTGCAACCTTCGAACCGTGTTAGTCCGAGTACGGTACTTGAGAGTCTCAGTACTCAAAGCATTCCTGGCATAGCACAGGATAACTGTGCGACCAGAGATGTCAGAAACACGTTATGTCAACACTCACCAGCAGTGCCAGATTAAGAACGGTCAAGGACAGAGCACTATCCTCAAGTGAGAAACCAGAAAGAGATCATACAGGCTACTGTCCCCGATTGGATTTTTGAATGGACATCTAATTCCTGTCCTCCCCTTCTTGCTTTTCCTTCATAACATCCTTTACAATTCCCCTTTGAAAATCCATCCTGCATCTCCTTCCACACCACAGCTACACTCTCAGGTACTTAAAGACATCGACATCACCAATTAATGAGAACCAAACCAAATCCTAACTCCTCATTGCAAAAAGGTGTTCCCTCACATCACCAGGGACTCTGTTGCCAATCCCTCTAAATCTGGATGCCCACTTTTTATTCGTGGATCAGATAGGCAGAGGGTGGGTTCCGTGTGAGAGACTGA
This sequence comes from Chiloscyllium plagiosum, assembly GCF_004010195.1. Taxonomy (NCBI): domain Eukaryota; kingdom Metazoa; phylum Chordata; class Chondrichthyes; order Orectolobiformes; family Hemiscylliidae; genus Chiloscyllium; species Chiloscyllium plagiosum. The sequence goes on from NC_057740.1 coordinate 38,415,093, forward strand.
AGTGCTCAGAGCTTTCTCTCGCAGCTTGCTATTAACTGGAGCTCCAGGGTTTGTGGGGAGGGGAAATTAGCCAGTTGGAGATATCAGTCAAGTCATCTCCAAATATTCAACACTGGAACAGGATGCATCAATGAAATTTAAACACAGACAGACCTTGGCTTTATTGCCAGTGTTGCCAGAATAGGGCTTGTGTCTAACTCTCTACATCCCTGTCCTGTATCACAAACCAACATGTATGGACTTGTTGTGAATGCTTTTGCTTATCCGCAGCACCTAATTCAGACCTTGCTGCATTCTTTGTACAGTGTTACTGTAAAGGCTGTCTCCCAGCTGGACATAATCAGTGGGAGCAAGCTTTTCTCTTCAATTCAAGCAAACTGCCAGGTGCCAGGGTAAACTACAGTGCTCCAAAGGGAACCTGTCAAAATTAAATTTGTGCTAGCAGTGGCAATGGTGTGCTATGGGGAGAATGCGGGTAAGTGGAATTGAAATGCCCATCAGCCATGATTGAATGGCGGAGTGGACTCGATGGGCCGAATGGCCTTACTTCCGCTCCTATGTCTTATGGTCATTCTCTTGATTAGATTCCGGGTCACTCTGACACGGGTTCAAGGCTGATGCCAGAGGCCTAAGTTCCAAATCCAGGCGTCACTTCAGCAGCCTGAGACTGACAGAGTGCTGAGGGGTGTCATCTTACAGTGGAGGCACTAAACCCAGGGCCCCCACTGCCCTCAGAGTTTTCTCTGAACGGACACCATCCAAAAAAAAAGCACAGGATAGTTCTCCCAGGTTTCTCCTCATGGGAGAGTAGCACCAGAGGGTCTAACCTTAGAGCGAGGGGTCACTCAGTTAGAACAAAGCCAAGGAGGAATTTCTCCTCTCGGGGAAGAGTGAATCTGTGGAATTCTTCAGCGCAGAGGCTGTGTCATTAAGTACATTCAAGACTGCAATGGACTAATTTTTAATCAGTAAGGGGTAAACGCAAGAAAGTGGAGCTGAGGATTGTCAGATCAGCTATGATTTCGCTTAAGTGTGGAGTAGACTTGACGGGCTGAATGGCCAGATTCTGCTCTTTATGGTCTCGTAATGGAACTGGCTGACAGATACTAGCCCCCAAAAATCGCAACCAAGAGCGGGGAAAACACAAAAATACAGACTGCTCCTCAGGCTCTGACTGCCAGGACTCTTTACCGCTCCCCTATCGATACAAGCCTTGACAAGTCCCAACGCCAACCGCAGTCGAAGGTGATGGGTCAAACACATTTCAGTCTCAGGAACAAAAACCAACAATCATTTCAAAAGCTGGCATGCTGGTTCATGAAGAGAAAGATAGAGACCCAGTTTAGATTATTGAGTGTAATTGGATTCTTGGTGAAGTGGGGGGAATGGGGAATGTAGATGTTGGAGATCACGTTTTTGTGAAGTGGGATGAGAGGAAAGGGTTTTTTCCCTACCAGAAGGTGGTGGGAATCTGGGTGCTTACTGCTCGTCAGGATGGGAGGGGCTGAAACCCTCATCACATTGAAGAAATATGCCAAATGTGCCAAAGTATACAAGACCATGGGCAAAAAGGCTGGAAAATGGGATTAGAATCATTAGGTGGTTGTTTTTGACTGGCCCAGACTCAATGAGCTGAAGGGCCTTTCTCTGTGCTGTGGATGTGACTCTGAGGTCGACAATGGTGTTGGCCACCCTATTGTTTAGTGTAGGTTTCATTTCACAATGAGCTCCAATTGCATCAGCGTACTGTACCCAATTCCTAACCCAATAACTCCTGGTCAGCCATGACTGGTAAGAAAATTCAGTTCTCCTGTTAGTGTCCTTTAAGACATGTGCAGGGAAAGATCTGGAGTTGTACACATGCAATTCACCAGCTCAGGACCCATCCATGGTATTTCACAGACAGTGGAGCACTTCCAAAGGTTCATGGGGCAAAGTACGGAAACAATACCCAATTCATGCACAGTACGATCCCAGAAAATGATCCTCTCCCATCTAGTTTACACATCTCATTCGACATGAGGGTCTATCAACTTGGTGCAATTTGTTGCTTAATGTTTCCCTTTAGGACATTAAGCTGTTTCCTCCAACTGAATACTGGTTGTTTTGGATATTTCTCCCCCCATTTGCCGCTAACAACCTGAGGTTGAACCAGACCACTCTGCAATCTTGGACCTCCACCCACCCCAACCCCAACAATGGGCTGCTTCCAACACAGCCAACCCATTTTCTCCAACTTATGGTCCCCACTATCAGCTTCGCAAAATCCCTGGCTGACCCTGATCCATTCCTGTCTGCCTACCAGTTTCTCTCCCACTCTGGGCTCCAGCCCCACCTGTACACACTCCTTACACCCAAACCACCACACCCCAAACCCATGGCTTCAGTGTATACACCTTTTCTTGGCTACAATCATATTCAACAAAGGGTCAATTGTCCCAAAACGTTAACTTTGCTTTCTCTTCACAGATGCTGTCAGACCTGTTGGGTTTCTCCAGCAATTTCTGTTTTGTTGCTGCAATTGCAGTGCATTGGAAGATCATTCACCCCAATGCAAAGTCTGCCACTCTCCAACCCAATCACATTCTCCTCCCTTGCCTTGGCTCATCTCCTGTTGATACCCTCCCCTGCATGCCATTGGCATCTCTCAATTATGCCAACATGCATTCGGATGGTCTCTCATCTTCCACCTGCATGCACTGAGACCTGTGAAATCTCCGTTGCATCTACACCATCTCAGACCAGGTCCCATCCAACCAACGCCCCTGAATCAGCTGCATTATTCCGGCACCCTACACATCCCCAATTTTAATGACACCATCAACTCTGCAATTTCCTCCTTCAAGACACTATTTTAGAGTTTCAAAAGAGAACCGCAGTTGCTGGAAATCTATAAAAATCAAAAACAGAAAGTGCTGGAGAAACTCAGCAGGTCTGGTGCTGTTTATGGAAGAGGATAATTGAGCTAACATTTCAGTCCCAGACTCGAAATATGATTCCTCCATAGGTGCGGCTGGAATTTTTAAAAACATGATCTTTTAGTCACCTGTCCTAACCATGTGCATCTCTCGATGTCAACATTTACTCAATATCTCTCCTTAAGTCTCTTTGAGATGTATAATTATCTCAAAAGCTGCAAGGTTGCTTCATTTCAGTGTTGATTAACTATAACTCAGCTTTCAGTGCCCTGCTAACAGGCTGTCTCTCAGCCAGACATTAAAGGGGTGTGACTGATAAGGACTGGAAATGATTGGCACAATCAGAAAATAAACCCTGGAGGATTGTGGCCAGGAAACTTGCAGCAACACGAGAAAAGAAATTAGCTTTGCCCCTCCCTTTCCCCCATAGCCCTGTAATATCATTCCACGTTGAACTTTCAACCGATTCCCTTCTGAAAGTTAAAAATCACACAACACCAGGTTATAGTCTAACAGGTTTATTTGGAAGCACTAGCTTTCATAGCACTGCTCCTTCATCAGGTAACTCCGAAAGCTAGTGCTTCCGAATAAGCCTGTTGGACTATAACCTGGCGTTGTGAGATTTTTAACATCGTCCACCCCAGTCCAACACTGGCACCTCCACATCTTCTGAAAATTGACCCTCATTCTGGTTCCACCGCCCTTATAGGCAGCTTGCTCCAGAACACAACAACTTGCTGTTTATTTAAATACCTGATTTCCTCAGATTGCCTCTGGACTTTTCTTTATCTTTCATTTGAGTCTTTTAGTGAGCATTCCTTTTACTGCAACAAACCAACTGGAGTCTATTAAAAACCTACTCTGCCCCACCCCACTAACCAACTACATACCTCTCTGTCCCTGTACCTCATAGACCATTCATTTCACTTATATTACCTCCCACTCAACCAAAATTTCACCTGATGGGAGTGTCCATTCCACTGTCCCTCTACATCAGAAACCTGATCTCACCCTCGCAATTTACTATATTCTGACAGGTGCCATAACATTCAATCAAAGCTATGGGCCAAGTGCTGGGAAGTAGGACTAGTGTACATTTAAAGTAGTTTTTTATTGATGCAGATGTGATGGGCCAAGGGGCCTTTTCTGTCCTGCATGTTACCATGGTTCCATGTAGTTACAACTCTTAGATCTCCTTTCCAGGTCTTTACTGTTTACTCAAAGACTGCTGTGGTCCTAATGCTGGCTTGGCAACAGCACTGTCCACTGCATCGAAGCTGATAAACAAGTTTAATCCTTCACAATTTAACTCAATTCAGCTACCAAGTCTGCTGCCATTAGGTATTTTTAAAATTCATATATCCAACATCAACACATGCAAATTAGTCAGTCATGAAGAGTCTTCTATTGGTTTAGATTAGATTACCTACAGTGTGGAAACAGGCCCTTCGGCCCAACAAGTCCACACTGCCCCGCCGAAGCGCAACCCACCCATACCCCTACATTTACCCCTTACCTAACACTACAGGCAATTTAGCATGGCCAATTCACCTAACCTGCACATCTTTGGACTGTGGGAGGAAACCGGAGCACCCGGAGGAAACCCACGCAGACACGGGGAGAATGTGCAAACTCCACACAGTCAGTCGCCTGAGGCGGGAATTGAACTCGGGTCTCTGGCGCTGTGAGGCAGCAGTGCTAACCACTGTGCAGCCCACAAATTAATGGATGATATGCATTAATTTATAAATAATGCTCCTTGATTTACAAACTATAACCCTTTCAATCGCACAGTTCTAACCCAAAAGTTAATTGGGATTTGCAAGTGCACACAAGAAAATAAACTGTTTAATATGAATCACTAAAAGCCATGTTTGAAGTGTCACTCTTTGAAGTTTCTTCTTCATTTTGAAGTTGTTTTGTTTTTACACACCCTCCCGTTTAAAAGGCCATTCTCTGTATTGACATTCATTACTTCTTGGTGACATCTCATGATGTTGCATCTCGTGCATCATTACAGCAGCCATCGATGATGTTTGCGCTATGCAATTGAGGACCCTTTCTTAAAACAGGCACTGAAATAAGATTCATTTTCAACCTTTGATATTTAAACTTCTCTGCCGTTTGTACCAGTATTTGTAAAGGAACTGCTGTGTGGACATAGCTTTTATTAAACAAAAGCTCTAATGTACTGCATCTACAGTCCTTCCTTTTGTACAGGTAGAATCGTGGAGAGAGTTGAGTCTGGTATGGCTTTGCTTCAGAAGGTCCCAGGTCCCTGACACCGTGAGGCAGCAATGTTCAGCACTGAGCCACCAATCACAGCAACACTCTCTACAACCATTCTTGCTGTAGTTCTCCTTTTATGAATTACAGGCTGCAACCGACTGTCCCTTTAAAGACACTTGGGCTCAGTCCCAAAAATTCTTGATGAGTTATCATTACCATTAAAGGAAGAATTTTCATTTTCATAGCTTTTTACACAGCCACAGAATTTCCCAAAACACTTCACAACCAATGACAGCACTTCGAATGTAGGAAACACAATAACTAATTTGCACTCAGAAAGCTCCCACAGATGGAACATGATCTGAACCCAGATAATTCAGCCTCCTGGACCGATGGTAATGACTGGGATATTGATTAAACTAATGTGCCATAATGCAAACAGAATGCCTTTTATATTTCCACCCCCTCACCCTGGGTGAAGGTGTGGTTTAATACTGTACTGAAAGATATGACATTTCCAGGTTCTCCCTTGGGTTGGGGTAGTGATGAGGGGACAAAATGCAAAGGTAAAATTCTATTTCCTTCTACAATTATTTCTCAGGGAAAAGTGTTCCCAAATGCAGCGAGAAATTGATATGAAACAGCTCTTAAGTCTCCACAGCTGCTCCAGCTCTCAAACTATTTCAATAAATAATGCACAGTCATAACAGCCATTTTCTGAGTGAACAGAAGTCTAACCCCATAACGAGAGAGGAGAGTCTGTCTCTTACCCTCCCCTCAAATCTTCCTCTCTCTCCCCCCACCCCACTTCTTTCATTCTCTCTTCCCATTTCTGCCAAGCTTGGCCACCCTCTATCCCAAACTCTTTACCATTAACTTTCCTTCTCTTCTACTCATGTTTGTCCCTTTCCCTTGTCTTCCTAACTCTGCCTTTGTAG
>NC_057740.1:38421677-38428525 GCF_004010195.1 Chiloscyllium plagiosum
TCTTCCCCAGACCAAAGAACAAAGAATATTTACAGCCCAGGAACAGACCCTTCGGCCCTTCAAGCCTGAACCGCTCCAAATCTACTGTCTAACCTGTTGACCAATTCATAAGCTTCTGTACCCCTCTGCTCCCCACCTGTCATGCATCTGTCAGACACATCTTAACTGAATGTACTGTGACTGCCTCTCCCACCTCTAGACCGACACCTAGGTTTAATCAAGAGACAAATCACACCAAGAAAGAACCCACCCTACTCACTATTATAGATTTATCTCAAGGTTACATTTAAAAACTATGCCGTTATCTGTCTCTGTGCTGTGAGCTCTCTCACTAATGTTCTTCCAAGGTGAGCTGGGAAGTTCGCTGTTATTAACCTTTTCTCGATGCACTCCGTTGTCCAGAGAAAGTTAAACTCAAACAGCAAAGACAGTAACCGTACAGATTCACCCCTGTGTCCGACAGCTGTGTCGTGAGCGTCGGAGGCTGAGGGGTGACCTTATAGAGGTTTATAAAATCATGAGGGGCATTGATAGGGTAAATCGACAAGGTCTTTTCCCTGGGTTGGGCGAGTCCAGAACTAGAGGGCATAGGTTTAGGGTGAGAGGGGAAAGATATAAAACAGACTTAAGGGGCAACTTTTTCACTCAGAGGGTGGTATGTGTATGGACTGAGCTGCCAGAGGATGTGGTGGAGGCTGGTACAATTGTAACATTTAAAATGCATCTGGATGGTTATATGAATAGGAAGGTTTTAGAGGGATATGGGCCAAGTGTTGACAAATAGGACAAGATTAGGTTTGGGTATCTGGTCAGCATGGACGGGTTGGACCAAAGGGTCTGTTTCCGTGCTGTACATCTCTATGACACACCCCCTCCTTCCCCAAGTTGACACATTCCTCTTGATATGTTCACAGAACATGGGGGACAGCGAGGGATATTTCCCTTTATTAGCTGAGGCCTTGAGTACAAGAGCAGGGAGGTTATGATGGAGGTCAATAAGACGTTAGTTAGGCTACTGCTGGAGACCTCTGTGAAGACCAGAGCTGCACAATCAGACAGATGCCACTGTACTGGAGTGGGGCGGGGGGGGGCAGGGGGGAGGAGATTCACCAGGATGCTGCCTGGGCTGGGCAGAGAAAGCTGAGGGGGGTTCTGGCTGAGGTATGCAACATTACAAAGGGTATTGACGGGGGAAATTGGGAGAAATTTTCCCCATTCGAGGGTTTAATAACCAGGTGGCACAGTTCTACGTAAGGAGCAGGAGTGGATTTGAGGCAATTTTGTTCTGTTGAGCTGCCGGGTGTATCTGTAACTGACTGCTGTAAGGATGGCGGTGGCAGGAACCCTCAAGCGGTTGATGAACGAGTTGGATGAAGTCCTTCTGTGGAAATAAAACCTGTTTGGCTTCAGGATGAAGTACAAACAGACTTGAAACATGGCCTCACACCTAAACCAGACCTGAGGTGTCACCTTTATTCTGATAAAACCTGAAGTTACCTTGGAGCAGCAGCTTGGAAGAAATTCTGGGATTTACACATTAATCATTCGAAACCTGCACCTCCATTCTAACTGATTAAAGATGTAATAGACATCTCGGTTTGTTCAATACATGTCCATAAGTTGTATAACTCTTTGATCTTTTATTTACAAATTCTGTGTCTGATCTATTCTCTCTCACTAGCTGCTTGAGGAAGGAGTGAGGGTTTCCAAAAGCTAATGCTTCCAAATAAACCTGTTGACTATAACCCAGTGCGGTGGGATTTTTGATTTTGTCCATCCCAGTCCAACACCAGCTCCTCCACATCATAGTTAGATTAACACTTGAAACTCCATAGTAAATACAGCTATAAGACACGTGCTGAGAATGGGCTTGGAATAGATCGATGTTTATGACCAGCATGGACACAATGGGCCTTTTACCATGTCTCTCACCAAAGATGGGCAGCTGAATAATGCCCACATCCATGAATGAATAAAATAAAATGTGCATTATATTGTCCTAAGCACTAACAACACCATCTCATCTCTTACCTTTGTAGGCTGTAACCTTCGCTTCTTCAGCCATGGGAAGTGAGCTGATGGGAGAGTGGCTCTTTCTCATGTAGCTCGCACACAAACCACAGGATGTCCTTTGATATTGGCAAGTTCCATCTCTTCTCGTTCATCAAGATTAGTCACTTTCCCTGAGAAACAAGTGCTGAGGGGTCAGAGGCTGGGAATCCTGCAGCAACTCACCTCTTGACTCTCCAAAGCCTATCCATCATTGACAAGGCACAAGTCAGGAGTGTGATGGAACACTCCCCACTTGCCCTGGATGGGTGCAGCTCCAACAACACTCAAGAAGCTCGACACCATCCAGGACACAACAGCTCTTGCTCAATTGGCACTACATCCACAGGAATCTACTCCCTCCACCACCGCCGCTCATGAACAGCATTGTGTACTATTTACAAGATGCACTGAATGAATGAGTGGATGATTTTATTATCATGTGTATTTTACAGAGGGAAAACCAGTAAAATACAGTGAACAACTTTTCCACTGTTGCCACGATCCAGTGCCATTTTGAATAGTTTACGAATAAGAAAAAATGTAGAAAGATAAAATGGTCCACATGGGCACCAATGACATAGGTAGGAAGAAAGCTGGGGATCTAAGGCAGAAATTCAGGGAGCTAGGGTGGAGGCTTAGAGCTGGAACAAACAGAGTTGTTATGTCTGGTTTGTTGCTTGTGCTACATGCTAGTGAAGCGAGGAACAGGGAGAGAGAGGAGCTGAACACGTGGCCGCAGAGATGGTGCAGGAGGAAGGGTTTTGGATTCTTGGATAATTGGAGCTCTTTCTGGGGAAGGTGGAATTGAGTTTGAGAAAGAGGAGGTTTTAGCAATTTTGGAAGATCTGAAAATAGATAAGAATAGATAGGGCCAGATGGGATTTATCGTTGATAGGAAGCCAGGGAGGAGATTGCAGAGCCTTTGGCTTTGATCTTTATGTTGTCATTGTCAACAGGAATAGTGCCAGAAGACTGGAGGAAAGCAAATTAGATTAGATTAGATTACAGTGTGGAAACAGGCCCTTCGGCCCAACAAGTCCACACCGACCCGCCGAAGTGCAACACCCATACCCCTACATTTACCCCTTACCTAACACTGCAGGCAATTTAGCATGGCCAATTCACCTGACCTGCACATCTTTGGACTGTGGGAGGAAACCGGAGCACCCGGAGGAAACCCACGCAGACACGGGGAGAACGTGCAAACTCCACACAGTCAGTCGCCTGAGGCGGGAATTGAACCCGGGTCTCTGGCGCTGTGAGGCAACAGTGCTAACCACTGTGCCACCATGCCGCCCACCAAATGTTGTTCCCTTGTTTAAGAAGGGGAGTAGAGACAACCCTGGTAATTATAGACCAGTGAGCCTTACTTCGGTTGTGGGTAAGGCGTTAGAAAAGGTTATAAGAGATAGGATTTATAATCATCTGGAAAGGAATAATTTGGTTAGGGATCATCAAAATGGTTTTGTGAAGGGTAGATTGTGCCTCACAAACCTTATTGAGTTCTTTGAGAAGGTGACCAAACAGGTGGATGAGGTAAAACAGTTGATGTTGTGCATATGGATTTCAGTAGGGCATTTAATAAGGTTCCACATGGTAGGCTATTGCACAGAATATGGAGTTTCGGGATTGAGGGTGATTTAGCAGTTTTTGATCAGAAATTGGCGAGCTGAAAGAAGGCAGAGGGTGGTGGTTGATGGGAAACGTTCATCTAGGAACTCAGTTACCAGTGGTGTGCCGCAAGGATCTATTTTGGGGCCACTGCTGTTTGTCATTTTTATAAATGATCTGGAGGTGGGTGTAGAAGGATGGGTTAGTAAATTTGTGGATGACACTAAGGTAGGCAGAGTTGTGGATAGTGCCAAAGGATGTTTTGTGTTACAGAAGGACATAGATATATTACAGAGCTGGGCTGAGAAGTGGCAAATGGAGTTTAATGTGGAAAAGTGTGAGATAGTTCACTTCAGAAGTAGTAACAGGAATGTAGAGTACTGAGCTAATGGTAAAATTCTTGGCAGTGTAGATGAGCAGAGAGATCTCTGTGTCCAGGTGCATAAATCCCTGAAAGTTGGCACTCAGGTTGATAGGTTGTTAAGAAGGCATATGGTTTGTTGGCATTTATTGGTAGGGGGATTGAGTTTCGGAGCCACGAGGTCATGCTTGAGCTGTACAAGACACTAGTAAGGCCACTGGAATATTGCATGCAGTTCTGGTCACCGCATTATAGGAAGGATGTGGAAGCTTTGGAAAGAGTTCAGAGGAGATTTACGAGGATGTTGCCTGGTATGGAAAGATGGTCTTATGAGGAAAGATTGAGGGAGGCTGTTTTCGCTGGAGAGAAGGAGGTTGAGAGGTGACTTAATCGAGATGTATAAGATAATCAAAGAGTTAGATAGGGTGGACAGGGAGAGGCTTCTCTCTCGGATGGTGAAGGCTAACATGAGGGGACATAGCTTTAAATCGAGGGGTGATAGATTTAGGACAGATATCAGGGGTTGTTTCTTTACTCAGAGAGTAGTAGCAGCATGAAACAGTCTGACTGAAACAGTAGTAGACTCGATGTTAAGAACATTTAACTGGACATTGGACACACATATGGGTAATAATAGAATGGTGTAGGTTAGACGGGCATCACATTAATTTCACAGGTTGGCGCAACATCGAGGGCTGAAGGGCCTGTACTGTACTGTAACATTCTATGTTTTTTTTTAGATTAGATTACTTACAATGTGGAAACCAGGCCCTTCAGCCCAACAAGTCCACACAGACCCACCAAGAAGCAACCCACCCCAGACCCATTCCCCTACATTTACCCCTTCACGTAACACTATGGGCAATTTAGCACGGCCAATTCACCCTAACCTGCACATCTTTGGTCTGTATTTGCACATTCTCCCCGTGTCTGCGTGGGTTTCCTCCGGGTGCCCTGGTTTCCTCCCACAGTCCAAAGATGTGCAGGTTAGGTGAATTGGCCATACTAGATTGCAGTGGTGTTAGGTAAGGGGTAAATGCAGGGGAATGGGTCTGGGTGGACTTGTTGGGCCGAAGGGCCTGTTTCCACACCGTAGGGAATCTAATGTAATCTAATCAAAGATGTGAGATGGATATTCCGGGAGTGATGCAGCTGGTCAAACCACACAGTTTTAAACAAAACAGAATTTAATTGCAGACTATCGAATTAAACACGAACGAAAGAGAACACAATAGAGAATAACCTAAACTTATCTGAAAACCCAACTGACTCTATTGCAACTTAATGATGATATTCCAACTCCCTGCATCATTCCCATAAATACACTCCTTGACAAAAAAAGGTAAATCCAAATCCAGATTCTTACAGGAGAGATGTTAGAGAGGGTGGATCAGCCAAGGATCATTTGCTGAAGATGGAACCTCTTTCCACTGTAGCTGTATTTCTGTCCCCAGCAGTTTCTAACTGCTAAAACTAAACAAAACGAGCAAAATCCCTGAACTGGGAGAACTGGTCACTCTCCTTTCATTGTACAATCTTCTTAAAAAAAAACCTAAAGGCTGCCCCTGTTTGTTGACTTAAGCATTCTCTGGTAGCCATGTCAGCACCTCTGTCTTTTACAACCTCTTGAAAAAAAAGCCAAGGACAATGTAGCCTTGTTAAAGAGGAGCATTGTCACCACCAGACACAACCACCATTGAAAGCCGCACTCCTCAGGTGCCACTTTTCATCACTGGATCAATTCTCCTCCACTACCTGCTAAGATGCTACCCCTGCCAGACTACCAACATCCGAGGACAGGCAAAATCGACGTTTCGGGCAAAAGCCCTTCATCAGGAATAAAGGCAGAGAGCCTGAAGCGTGGAGAGATAAGCTAGAGGAGGGTGGGGGTGGGGAGAGAGTGGCATAGAGTCTGTGATAGCGAGTTTGTTTCAGGACATGGTTGAAGAGCTTCAGGGCTGAGGAAATGACCTGGGAGTTGCAGTGAGAGAGAGACTCCCTGAGATTCTTGTAGGTCATTTCCTCAGCCATGAAGCTCTTCAACCATGTCCTGAAACAAACTCGCTATCACAGACTCTATGCCACTCTCTCCCCACCCCCACCCTCCTCTAGCTTATCTCTCCACGCTTCAGGCTCTCTGCCTTTATTCCTGATGAAGGGCTTTTGCCCGAAACGTCGATTTTGCCTGTCCTCGGATGCTGCCTGAATTGCTGTGCTCTTCCAGCACCACTGATCCAGTACCAACATTAAAGGCCCATCTCTCAGTACCCACCTCAATCTCACCGTGACATCCCTCTACTATCACTTCTAGTCTAGTCTCAGCAGCCCCACCCCGGTCACCACCCCCGTCACTTTTTTACCTCTTTTTTGTTTTTTTTTGACAATGATTCAGCTTCCTTCGAGCCAGCTCTCAGTCAGTAGAATCTCTGACACTTCGGTTCCCCCCCACTACCACCTAACTGCGGTAGTGCTTATTTTTGTCCCCAGCACCCATGGTGTGTGTGTGTGTAGGTGTGAGACACAGTGAAAGACACAAAGTGCACGAATCTTTATTCAATTTCCACCACCAGGAAGATAGGAAAACACCCGAGTGGCCAGTGACAAACACTGCCCTTCACATCAAGGGACAGTGCTGTGTGATCAAAACAGTGAAGGGGAGGGTAGGGACTAAATCAAAATAGAGTTGGAGGGAGAAATGATGCACTCCACTCCCTGCGGCGCCCACCTATCCCTGAACAACTCCAGGGTGTTGGTCGACACCGCGTGCTCCTTCTCCAAGGACACCCCGGGCCGTAACGTAACCGTGGAAGAGGGGCAGGCAGTC
>NC_057740.1:38429488-38435281 GCF_004010195.1 Chiloscyllium plagiosum
ATTGCCCGTAGTGTTAGGTAAGGGGTAAATGTAGGGGTATGGGTGTTGCACTTCGGCGGGTCGGTGTGGACTTGGGCCGAAGGGCCTGTTTCCACACTAAGTAATCTAATCTAATCTAATCTAATCTAATCTAATCTAATCTAATCTAATCTAATCTAATCTAATCATAGAGGTTTAAAAAGTTATGGGGAGCATGGATAGGATAAATAGACAAAGTCTTTTCCCTGGGGTTGGGGAGTCCAGAACTAGAGGGCATAGGTTTAGGGTGAGAGGGGAAAGATATAAAAGAGACCTAAGGGGCAACATTTTCACACAGAGGGTGGTACGTGTATGGAATGAGCTGCCAGAGGATGTGGTGGAGGCTGGTACAATTGCAACATTTAAGAGGCATCTGGATGGGTATATGAATACGAAGGGTTTGGAGGAATTTGGGGCAAGTGCTGGCAAACAGGACTAGATTAGGTTAAGACATCTGGTCAGCATGGACGAGTTGGACCGAAGGGTCTGTTTCCGTGCTGTATGTCTCTATGACTCTAGTGTTAGCTTTCTCCTCCCAGAATCTGCCTCTGAAGGTTTCTGATTTCTGCTTCCAATGCAAGTCCAATAGCTTCCTCCAAAGTTCAATCACCCTCCGTCCGTGAGAAACCTGACTGATTTTCATCAAGTTATTCTCTCCCGAAAAGGAAAATAAAAGTAAAACAGGTGAATGGTGTGCACTGCACTGACTCATCTTGTATACTTAAAAATGAAACGGTAGTCTAACATTTCCAATTATTACATTTTTTTTTACTGTACTAGTGTTCTGGGTTTTCATTTGGGGATCTCTAACTCGAGAGCCTTCAGATGATCCTTACACAGCTTCCAACTAAATTGTGGTTAGGCCATAAATCATAGGAGCAGAAATCAGGCCATTCGGCCCAGCGAGTCTGCTCCGCTGTTCAATCATGGCTGATTGGTTTTTCAACCCCATTTTCCTGCTTTCTCCCTGTAACCTTTGATCCCCTCAGCAATTAAGAACTTACCTTTCTCTGTTTTAAATGTACACAAATGACCTGGCCTCCACAGCCTTCTGAGGCAATGAATTCCATAGATTCACCACTCTCTGGCTGAAGAAGTTTCTCCTTATCGGAGAGTTTGCACTTTCTCCGCACGTCTGCGTAGGTTTCCTCCCACAGTCCAAAGATGTGCAGGTCAGGGTGAATTGGCCATGCTAAACTGTCCATAGTGTCCAGGGATGTATAGATGTGTAGACCGAGGTGCATTCGTCAGGGGAAATGTAGAATGTAGGTCAGGGGGTGGGATGCTCTTTGGAGGGTCAGTATGGACGTGTTGGGCCAAATGGCCTGTTTCCACACTGGGGGGGGGGGGGGGGGGGGGGGGCGGGGGGAGTCCATGATTCCAATCTCTGTTCCAAAATGTCTTCCCTTTACTTGTAGGCTGTGTCCTTGGGTCCTCGCCTCTCCTGCCAATAGAAACGTCTTCCCAACATGAGGGGTGGGGAATTCAGTTTTATGGAAAACCAGACAATCAGAAGGTATTATTGCAGGTGAATGGTGGGGTTGATTGTTACCAGAACATACAAGAAGAGGGTCGGAAATGTCATGTTGCACCAAGGAAGCGGATCATAGAATAAAATCAAAGGCTTTGAACCTTAGTGTATGAAGCATTTGGAATAAGGTAGCTGAACTGACAACACAGATGGAGGTAAATTAATATGATCTCATAACAATTCCGGAAACATGGTTGCCAGGAGATCAGCACTGGGAACCCAGCGTATTTGATCTTTCAGAAAATCAGGGAGGAAGGAAGAAGCTGATGGATTGGCACCGTTAATAAGGGATGAAATGAGGACTGCTGTGAGAGACGATCTACAGTAGACAGTTATGGACCAGGCCAGACTCCCTCAAGACATTTCACGAAGGTAGCCCAGACCCTAACTTTGCCAGTTGTTTTAAGCCGGTGTATAGTGGATATTCCAGGAGGGATGCAGTTGGCCCAACCACTCAATTTTAAAGAAAACAGCATTTATTTGCAAGACTATCGAGTGAAACGCAAACTAAAGAGTACAGAATGTAGAATAACTTAACTATTTAAATACCCAATCAACTGGATGTAGTTATGCTCACTGAGCTGGAAGGTTTATTTCCAAATATTTCATCATAATACTAGGTAACATCTTCAGTGGGCCTCAGGCGAAGCAATGCTGAAAACTCCTGCTTTCTATTTATGTGTTTGAGTTTGTGATGTCATTTCCTGTAATGTTAATTCCTGTGGTGAAACACACGCGCACACCCCCCAACTAGCCACAAAACCACATGACCCTCTCTCACTAGTATCCTTACATACAGTTAAAGTCGGACAACACTTCGACTGGGCCAACACATCCATCTTAGGACAAGCCAAACAGAGACACACATGAGAATTCCTAGAAGCATGACATTCTAACCAGAACTCTACAACAAACACATTGAGTTAGACCCCACCTACCACCCCCTGAGAAAAAGAACAGGAAATGACATCACCACAGGAAATGACATCACCAACCCAAAGAAACCCAAACATATAAATACAAAGCAGGGATCATGTACAGTGCTTCGCCTGAGGCCCACTGAAGATGTTACCTAGGAGGGTGTCAAAACATCTGGAAATGAACCTTCCAGCTCAGTGAGCAAACCTACATCCAGAACCTCAACCTGAGCTACAAACCTTCTCAAAACCCGCTAAGACCCAATCCACTCTATCACACCTTAGTGATTCCATTCCAAATACTTGCAATAGCCCAATGACGTCATAGAGATGTACAGCATGAAAACAGACACTTCAGTCCAACCCGTCCATGCTGACCAGATATACCAACCCAATCTAGTCCCACCTGACAGCACCTGGCCCATATCCCTCCAAACCCTTCCTATTCATATACCCATCCAAATGCCTCTTAAATGTTGCAATTGTACCAGCCTCCACCACTTCCTCTGGCAGCTCATTCCATACACGTATCACCCTCTGCGTGAAAACGTTGCCCCTTAGGTCTCTTTTATATCTTTCCCCTCTCACCCTAAACCTATGCCCTCTAGTTCTGGATTCTCCGACCCAGGGAAAAGACTTTGTCTATTTACCCTATCCATGCCCCTCATGCCCCCTTAGCAAATAAAAAGTAAAATCAAACACAGGCTCTTAAAGGAGAGATGTCAGAGAGAGAGAGGATCAACATGGAACTGTTTCTTGGACCAGCAGCCTCAAAAACAACTATTTGCTTGCTAAACCCAAACCAGAGTAAAGCAGAGTTGGGAGAACTGGCCACTCCTCTATAAGTGTTTTTAAAACCTGAAAGCTTTTTGCCTGAGGCAGTATCTGTTAGCTATAATCAAATCAGCCCTAAAACCCATCCAAACCAGACATGTTAGAATCTATGCATTTAACAAAAAGAAAACCAAGCGCAACCTAACCTTGTTTAAGGAGCGGCATCACCACAACATGCAGGAGGCTGGAAGCACACAGCAAGCCAGGCAGTATCAGGTGGTGGAGAAGTCAACGTTTCAGGTATAACCCGTCTTCAGGGCAAGTAGAGTCCATTTGTATGGAGGTAAAAAAAGTCAACAAAGGAATTGGGACATTGGCCAGAGTACGTACAGACCCCTAAACAGTAGTCACACTGTGGGAAAGGCTATAAATCCACTAATAATGGGAACTGTACTGATTATAACAGGGACTGCAAGGTGGACCTCAGAATATGAGTTCCCTGATTGGGGTTGTTAATCTGGTCTAATCAAGGAGCCCTGGCTGACAGATATAAAGAGGAATGTCAGAGGTTCTGTTCACACTG
The DNA here is from genome assembly GCF_004010195.1 of Chiloscyllium plagiosum. Taxonomy (NCBI): domain Eukaryota; kingdom Metazoa; phylum Chordata; class Chondrichthyes; order Orectolobiformes; family Hemiscylliidae; genus Chiloscyllium; species Chiloscyllium plagiosum. The sequence goes on from NC_057740.1 coordinate 38,433,312, forward strand.
AGAGCTGGCTCTTGAGGGAGCTGGACCAGTGTGTGTGTGTGTGTGTGCGCCTGAGAGGAAGGGGACTGTGCCTGGACCAGCAGCCCACATCCAGAAGGAGGGAAGGAGAAAGGAGGAAAGGAGGAGGAGAAAGAAGAGGGGGTAAGAGGAGGCAGAGGAGGTGAGAGCTCTGAGTCCTGAGCCTGCTTTTGGAGCTGCAGCTTGGGCCTCACCCAGGTCAAGGGAGTGTTGCTGCTGACCTGGGGCCGACTCCCACTGCTGATCTCTAGGACCCCACCCAGACCTGCCTCAGCTGCTACCTGGGACTTGCCTTGGGCCTCTCCCAACAGGCCTGCCCCCACCGCTGCGACCAAGGGCCTACCTGAGACTCACTCTGGTGCTGCCTATGACTTGCCTGAGGCCTGCCTCCACCACTGCTGCCTGGGACTCACCTTGGGCCCCTCCCCAAGACCTCCACCACTGCTACGACCTGAGGCCTGCCTCCACCTGCTGCTGCTGCCACTGCCTGAGGCCTCACCTGAATTTAACAACACAGCAGGTTCCTGGCGCCTACCAACCTTCAGCAGCATGGTATGGTGAGTCCAAAAATGGCAGGACCCAGCCGCACCTACGCTGGAATAGCTGCTGCCTTAGGGCAACTGTGTCTCTGGGCCCCGGAGAGGGAACTAGGCCCCTACCCAGCCCTGCCCACCCCACCATCGCCTGATAAACCAGGGGCAGGGCAGGAAGTGACACGCTGGCCCTCCCCATCCTGGCCATGCCCCCTGCCTTCCCCCAGCCAATAGAATTCTGGGAAAGGCTGGGGGGAGGGACCTTGGGTCCCATGACTACCAAGGCGGGCGGGGAGGGGAAGGCCCATAAATTCCCCCCTGTCTCTCTGGGGCAGAGGTGCTGGCCCATGGAGGGGAGAAACATTGCAGCAGCTGTCTCTTGCCTGTCCCGCACCGTGGCCTGGCCGACATCTGGGACAAAAAGATGCACTGGGTCGCTGCGCAGGTTCTGAGTCTCCCTATTGAGGAGGGCGGTCAGTCGCTGGTGTGCGTCCGCACCCAGGTCGCGATGTTCTGCCTTCAGACCTTGCGGCGATACCTTTATGTTGAGCCTCCTCCTAGGTGGTGTGCCCTGGCAACGTATTTTTTCCGCCAGGTGCGTAACCTCAACTACGACACGCAGCTCCTGTTCGTCGACCGTGACGGTTTGGAGGTCGCCCTCAAGACGCTGCCTGTCTTTTACCAGGACCTGATCACTGTCTGGAACATGGTCGAATCGCACCGCGCCTACCCTCCGGCTGGAGTAGCGGCTGTCGTCAGGGAGCCGTTGCTCAGGAACCCGCACCTCCGTACTCGCGGGTTCGAGTGGCTGTCGGAGGAGAGGGCCGCGGCGGCGAGGGTGACCAGGGTCGGGGACGTGCTGGGTGCCGGGGGCCTGGACTGGACGCTGCCGCAGGACATAGCAGGCAGGGCGGCGGTAGACGTCCAGTACGTGGCCACCGCCATCCGACGCCTCAAAACGGCGGTGCTCGGACCCGACGTAGTACACCAGTTGGAGGACGCTCAGGCGTGCGGTGGGACCCCGTCCGAGCTCACCCCAGCCCGGACGGAACTTCCCATTGGCCCCAAGGTCCCGTACTTCCCGCGGGAGCCTGTGCCCCACAACCTGAGCCGCCTCCGAAATTTTAACTTTGTTTCGTTTAGGGAGGTGAACAGGAGAGCCCTGTACAGACTGCTGCTGCACACCGTCCACCTCTTCTCCCTCATCCACCGTCCGGACACGCCTTGGCGTGCCCACTTGCCACCGGGCGGTGGGGATCCCCAGTGGAGGGCTCTCTACGCGGGAGTCCTCCCCCTTTCTCTCGGGGATCTGGGGTGGAGGGTGCTGCACGCAGCAGTCCCCTGCAACCGCAGATTGCGGTGGTTCACGGACTCCCAGCCCAACTGCTTGTTCTGTGGCGCTGCGGAGTCCGTGGACCA
>NC_057740.1:38435322-38437643 GCF_004010195.1 Chiloscyllium plagiosum
ATAAACAGGATATTGTGCCTGCCCCTCTTCCGCGGTTACATTAGAGCCCGAGTGTCCTTGGAGAAGGAGCACGCGGTGTCCACCAACACCCTGGAGTTGTTCAGGGAGAGGTGGGCGCCGCAGGGAGTGGAGTGCATTATTTCTCCCTCCAACTCTATTTTGATTTAGTCCCTACCCTCCCCTTCACTGTTTTGATCACACAGCACTGTCCCTTGATGTGAAGGGCAGTGTCTGTCACTGGCCACCCGGGTGTTTCCTTTCTTCCTGGTGGTTGAAATTTGAATAAAGATTCGTGCACTTTATGTGTCTCTCACTGTGTCTCACACCTGCACACACACACCATGGGTGCGGGGAGAAATAAGCACTACCGCAGTTAGATTATGTAGGCGGTAGTGTGGGGGAAAATACATAACCAGAAAAAAAAAGCCTCTGAGTAAAAGATCCCTGAGATGGTTATGATCATAAGGTAATAGAATTTAATATTCAGCTTGAAAGTGAGAAATGCTGGTCAGAAAGAACTGTGTTTAACTTAAATAAGGGGAATTACAATGAAATGAGGATGAGGTAGTTAACATGAACAGACTGGTTGGATGAACAAGGATGGCAGTAAGCCAGTAGTTGCAGATACTGAACAAGGTAACTCATAATTTGCAGCAAAACTATACCCAAGTAAGCAGGAAAGATTCTAAGAGAAGGATTAACCAAGCATGGCTAGCTAAGGAAGTTAAGGACAGCGTTAGGTTGAAGGAGAAAGTATATCAGGAGGGAAACGTCAGTGGTAGCTTTAAGACTGGGTTAAATTCAGAATCTAGCAAAGCAGGGTTAAAATGATGATAAAGAGAGAAAAAATAAAATTGTGAAAGCAAGCTAGCAAGGAATATAAAAAGTGACAAAAAGATTATCTTTAAATATATAAAGAGAAAGAGAGTGGTCATTGTTTCCGCTCAGTCACACTCCTCTTCCCACTGATGTGGCCTCTCTCTTCTCTGCTTAGACAGTCTCTCTCATTCTCTCCTGTCACTTATGTAGTCTCTTTCTCCTCTCACTTATACTGTCTCTCTATCATTCATTCCTCTAACAGAGACTGCAAAAGCAATTTGCAAGAATAGTTCCAGGAATGTAAAGTTTCAGCTGTGAGGATAGAATGGAGATGTTGGGACTTCTCATTGGAGAGAAGAACGCGGAGAGGAGACTTGCCAGAGGGTTTTCAGAATCGTGGAGAGCTGGATAGAATAGCCAGAGAGATTCTACTCTATCAACAAACACATCGAGTTAGACTCCATCTACCACCCCTGAGAAAAAGAACAGGAAATGACATCAGCACAGGAAATGACATCACCACCGAAAATTACATTACTGGCCTAAAGAAACCCAAACATATAAATAGAGTGCAGGAATCATGCAAAGTGCTTTGCCTGAGGCCCACTGAAGATGTTATCTAGTATGGTGACGAAACGTCTGGAAATGAACCTTCCAGCTCAGCGAGCAAACCTGCATCCAGATTCTACTCCTGTTTGTAAAAGCAACATGAAGAAGATGGTAACAATGACAGAGATTGTTGGAAAAGCTCAGCAGGTCTGGTAGCATCCTTGGAGAGAAATCAGAGTTAATGTTTGGGTCCAGTGACCCTTCCACAACCACAAGATGAAGGAGCAGTGCTCTGAAAGCTAGTGTTTCCAAATAAGCCTGTTGACCTATCACCTAGTGAAGGGTGATTTTTAACTTTGAACTGCCTGTAAATGTAGTGAAGTAGGTAGGTTCAAGTGAGGTGTTCAAGAGGGACATTGGATAATTATTTGGATAAAATAATGTGCAGGGTTATGGAGAAAGGTAAAAGATTGGCACTAGGAAATAGAACAGGTGCAGCCACAATGGGCCAAATGGCCTCCTCCTGCACTTTCATAATTTTGTGATATTTTTCTGTGCTAGTTTTGTTTCTGCATTTCAGTCTGGCCACCAAAATCCCCAGGTGGAAGCTGAGAGAGAGATTCAGTTGTTTCTGTGGGAAACACTGCCACCTCATGGTTATGTGGGGACACACAGTCTTGAATCTCTATAACTGACAGAAATAATGTCAAAAATCACACAACACCTGATTAATTTGAAATCCATTTCAACCGGGTTCATTTGAAAACACTAGCTTTTCGAGAGCAGCTCCTTCTCAAGGGCCAGCCCTCTGAAAGTTTATGTTTTCAAATAAACCTGTTGGACGATAACCTGGCGCTGTGTGATTTTTGACCTTGTCCACCCCAGTCCAACACCAGCACAGTCTGTGTGTGTGTGTGTGTGTGTGTGTTTGTGTGTGTGTGCTAGTGTGTGTT
>NC_057740.1:38438143-38447785 GCF_004010195.1 Chiloscyllium plagiosum
CAGCTGGCACAGAGGAAATGAAAATGGATTCTAAGATCAAGACCATTGATTTGAGTTTGTTCTGTATGTTGCACTCTTATGTTGACTGAACTGTGTAGCCAAATTTTCACTTAAACTAGGGAGCCCCATCCTCCCACTGACTGGAAACTATTAGTTCTGTAAACAGAGTTATCTCAGCAAGGTCAAGACAGTAGTCCCTCTGAACAAATCAACGATTTGATGATTGAAGGACAAAACATTCCTCAGGCTGCTAAAGTGATGGATACAAAGGCTTTTTTCCTTCTGAAACAGAACTGGTGCAAAAAGGAGCTCCTGTCTTCTCTTGGCTCTGTATCATAAACTCTTGCCAAGTTTCTTCAACCTGCTACAGTTCATCAGCACAGGTCCTCCACTAATGCTGAGTTTAACATCTCACGGTTACACTGATCTGCATTAGAATGGTAGCTCCGGATATTTATGCTTTGTTAATGCTGAGACTAACCAAAGAATTATCCTCCACAGATGATAGGCAAAGGGTCACTCAGAGATTTGATGGTAGCCATCTTGTGTTTCTGAGTTGGAAGGGCATGGGTTTGTGCCCCATTGCACAAAATTCAGGATGACTCTCCCAGTGAGCTACTGAGAGAATGCTGCACTGTCAAGATGAGATTCATCTTCATTATGGGATAAGGGGTCACTGTCTCGGCAGGTCAATGACCATCCCTAATTGTCCATCCCTAATTACTCAGAGTGCAGTTAATAGTCAACCACATCATGGAGTCATTGAGTCATACAGCACAGAAACAGACCCTTTGTTCCAACCTGTCCACACCAACCATAATCCCAAACTAAACTAGTCCCACCTACCTGTGTTTGGCTCATATCACTCTAAGATTCTAGATCAGAGTGGTGCTGGAAAAGCACAGCAGTTCAGGCAGCATCCGAGGAGCAGGAAAATCGACGTTTCGGGCAAAAGTGATTGCCGATTTTCCTGGCTCCTCGGATGCTGCCTGAACTGCTGTGCTTTTCCAGCACCACTCTAATCCAGAATCTGGTTTCCAGCATCTGCAGTCCTTGTTTTTACCCATATCCCTCCCTTTCCTATTCATGTACTTATACAAATGTCTTTTAAATATTGTAACCGTAACTGCACCCACCACTTCCTCAGGCAGTTCATTCCACACATGAGCCATTCTCTATAGAAAAATACTGTGCCTCATGTCATTTATAATCTTTCTCCTCTCACCTTAATAATATGCCTCCGAGTTTTCAACTGCCCTACCCAAGGGAAAAGAATCTGGAGTCACATGTCAAGCAGACTAGGTAAAGACAGCAGATTTCCTTCCCCAGATGAAATTAGATTAGATTAAATTCCCTACAGTATGGAAACAGGCCATTTGGCCCAACAAGTCCATACCGACCCTCTGAAGAGTAACCCACCCAGACCCAACCCCCTACCCTATATTTACCCCTGACTAATGCACCTAACACTATGGGCAATTTTAGCATGGTCAATTCACCTGACCTGCACATCTTTGGATTGTGGGAGGAAACCGGAGCACCCGGAGGAAACCCACGCAGACACGGGGAGAATGTGCCTGAGGCTGGAATTGAACCCGGGACCCTGGTGCTGTCAGGCAGCAGTGCTAACCACTGAGATATTCTGACCAATAAACCTGTTGCTATTTGTAGGAGTTTCCTGTGCATAAATTGGCTGCTAAACATCCTACATGATACCAGTGAGTGCATTTCAAAGAATACAACACACGTTGTTCGAACTGGCACCTTAATACTAGTTCACCTGATAAACCCGCAGAATGTGGATAGCTCAGATAGCGTGATCTATCACAATGTCCGAGTATTCATGCTGCAAATACACCATAACAGTGTTGTGTATACCCCTCGCATTACAGTTCTGTTACTTACTGTGTGTTTTTACACTGATTTAAGGAGGTGTGTTGATGCTTACACAGAATTTTTTTTGAAGGATGCTCATGTCCCAAAGTTCCCTTGATCAGGGTTCACTGAAGTTACCGGTATCTCTTGATTATCCAGAATGTTTGATCAACCAGCACATTCCTTGTCTAGGTGTCAGTTAATAAAATGTTTTCTTTAATTCTTCGGCTGTAAAATATTTTGGGACATCCGGAGATTTTGGGAAAAAAATGTTACAGAAACACCAGCCTTTTTCTTATTTCCCTGTTACAATGGAGGAAACACAGCAACCAATTTGTGCACAGCAAGGTCCCACAAACAGCAATGAAATACTGGCCAGACCATCTGTTTCAATGATCATGGTTGATGATTAATGCTGTTCAGGAAACTGGGCATAAATTCCTCAATAAACATCTTCAAAGTAATGCTGAGGGATTTTTATTTGAGGTAAGATCAAACAAGAACTAATTACTGTAGAAAATGAAAATCACTGAACTGTTGCATAGAAATCACTGTCTGATAAATTCCACAATGTGTTAGTTTTGAATCGTGAGGGTCTGCAGCTCAGTGTCTGAACTGTTGATAGATGCAGAAATCCTCAGTGCATTTAAAAGATATTTGAATATGCTCTTGCATTGTACCAAAGGCCCCTTGAGCTGGTAAGTGGGATTGCGCTGCAATGACTAGATGGGGCCCCTTTGGTACAATGTTGTGTCCTGAGATTTCTTATTTTTCAATGTTTTATTAGTGGTTAAGTTGAGAAACATTGACATCTGATATTGCATCTAAAGCCTGGGCTATTAGACAGGTCAACTTGCTGATTTGGTGAAGGAGAAGGCAACAGGACGAAGGGAGCGTTCAATCAATGGCAGGACAATGAGAAGCTTAGAGGAACAGAGAGAACTTGGGGAGGCCTCTCCACAGATCCTGAAGACACAGGACAGGTAAGTAGGATCGCTAAGAAGGCTTATGGGACACATGCCTTTAGATTTAGATTTAGATTTAGATTTAGATTTCAATTTCAATTTCAATTTTAATTTTATTGTCGCACTGACTCATACACAGTACTGTGAAAAGTGTATGATGTCACCACACATAGCGCCATCATAGATACAAAAGTATCTAAATACAAAAACTTAGGTACCAAGTAACAAAAAATAGAAATAAAGTCAAAAAGTTAACTTATCATAATATTAGTGGAAAAATAAAGAAATAAGTTAGTACTTAACATTGACGTCTTTCTTAATATAAATGAGAAAAATAAAGTTCCCTCCCTGTTCTCTGTAAGATTCACTGGATCAAAAACTTTAACTCTGATTTCTCTCCACAGACGCTGCCCATCTTGCTGAACTTTTTCAGCCATTTCTGTTTTTGTTTCTGATTTACAGCATCCATAGTTCTTTCATTTTTTTTATTCAGAAGATAAAAGGGCGTTATGTGTAAAATAGACATTTCACAGTGATTCCTGCAGTGACTGGGCTGTGCTGTGAGCAGAGATTGGGTCGAAGGGGCTGATATTTGTAGGGATTTAAATGACTGAGAGTCGTCGAATCTCAAAGGATAGGAAGGCATTTCTGGAGGACCAGAACGAGCACTTGTAAAGAGGCTGTTTCCCCTGAGTCCGGACACACTCTCAGGGTAAGGGGGCAGCTGTTTCAGAAGCGTGGCACTGGTGTAGTGCTAATGTCATTGGGCTGAGTAATTCAGAATCCCAAGTTAATGCTCTGGAGAAATGGGCTCAAATCCCATAATGGCAGATTGTTCATTTGAATTCAATTTTAAAAAATCTGGAAGTGAAGGAAGCTGGCTAATGGTGACCATGACCAGTTATTGTAAAAGTTCTTCTAGTTCTCTGACATCCCTTAGGGATGGAACTCTGGTCTGGCCTATGTGTGGGTCCAGACCCACAGCAATGTGACTGACTCTAAGCTGCCTTCTGATGTGGTCATGGCAACCCACACTGGCCAAGGGGCAATTAGGGATGGGCACCAAATGCTGGCTGAGCTATTGATGCGTAGTGTTCCCATGTATGAACAATGAAAGAAAGGACCGAGATGAGGAGAAATCTCCTTTCTGTTTAGGAAATTGTGAATCGTTGGAATACTGCAACTCAGAGCATTGGGAATCTTTAGAATAATGCAGCTCAGAGGGTTGGGAATCTTTGGAATACTGCGTCTTAGAGCACTGGGAATCTTTGAAACACTGCATCTTAGAAGGTTAGGAATCTGTGGAATATTGCTTCCGAGAGGATTGGGAATCTTCGGAATACTGCACCTTAGGAGGTTAGGAGTTTCTTGAATACTTTATCTCAGCGAGTTGGAAATCTTTGGAATACTGCATCTCAAAGGTTGAGGAAGCTGCATTCATTGAGTACACTCAAGATTCAGATCAATAACTTGTTACACACGAAAGCAATTGAGGAAACAAGGAGTTGAAATAAAAGACCGACCACGATTTTTTCAGTGGCCCAGGTTTAATCGTGCCGGGATCTACATCTGTGTTAATTCTTAAATTTTTTATGAACACAATTATATGTTAGCATCAGCAAAGGACCCTAACCTTACCACTAATCCATCAATCAATTTTGTTTCACGTTCTCTGAAATACGGTTTACCCTAATTGTGTGTCATTAGCCATTAAATGCTATTTACCTCTTTGGGAGCAAATTTCAAAGTTTCAGCTCTCTCTCTCTCTCTAGCTCTATCTACATCTCTCTCTCTCTCTCTCTCTCTATCTATCTCTATCTCTCTCTCTTTATTGATCTCTATATATCTCTCTCTCTCTCCACCTCTATCTCTCTGCCTCTGTCTCTGTCTGTCTCTCTCCCTCTCTGTCTCTTTTTTCTCTCACTCTCTCTCTCTCTCCACGTTTAACTCTCTGTCTCTGTCTCTGTCTCTCTCTCTCTGGTAACAATATTTCTCCTGAATTCACAAATGGGTTTACTAGCAATTATTTTATATTTATAGTCTTCAGTTTTTGTCTCTCCCACAAGTAATAATTTCTTCATGTCTCCACTCGCACAGCCCTTCTGTAATTCCGAAGGTCCCTCTATCAGATCCGTCTCCATCCCATCCCTCCCCAACTCCTGCTTCAATGGAATACTCCGAGCTGTTGGAGGTGATCTGTGTCGCTGCTGTCACTGGGTTTACAGGATGTGCATATGGCTCTCAACGTGCCTGGAGACCCTTGCTGAATATAAAATCGCCCATGAAGTTTGGCTAGAGCCTCACAAATGTTTCCGATGCAACAAATTAGCATCTTTACAGATGGGAAAACCCTATGAATGGGTCTCATGCTGGCCGGTAGCTGTGCAATGACACAGGGCCAATGCAAAGTTTCTCTGCTCAGTTATTTTTTTGTGACATTCTGCTATCGAACTGTGTGTTTCTTGTTAAACCGACAGCACGCCAGCTGCACAGCCTGTTCACTCCTTTTACTTTTGGTAAAGGATAATCATTTGTTCACTCCACCCTCACCCCTGCTCCTTCTTTGTCCACACCTTCCATTTCTAATTTACCATATTGTTCTTTAGGGTGATCTCTTCCTTGCAGAATCTTACTGTACCAATCTATCTGAGCTGCTCTGACCACATCTCTGGCAAAGCCTGCTGTTTAAATCACCGCGAGAGCTTTGTCAGGTTAATTCTCCATTTGGGTTTTTTTGGCCTTGACCACTCAGTATTACTGGGGTCAATTGCAGGGTTAACCAACAATCTACTTTCTAACACACCTTCACTGTTGGAAATTATCGAACATATATCAAAACACAGAGTCACAGGCTTCAGGTGGATGAGTTATTAAGTACATGACAATTATTAAGTACATTATCAAGTACATGTAAGAGTTATTAAGTACATGGCCTATCTGAAAGGTGTACATCTGCATATGTCCCTCTTCTTTGTATATCCCTCTGCCTTGGTTTCTATTTTTCTCCATCTGCTTCGGTTTCTGTTTCTGGTTTCCTCCCTCTGCCTTTGTTTCTATTTCTGTTATTGTTTCTGTTTCTGTTTTTCTCCCTCTGCCTTGGTTTCTGTTTCTGTTTTTCTCCCTCTGCCTCGGTTTCTGTTTCTGCTTTTCTCCCTCTCTCTTTCTCCCTACTTCCTTCCACTGTTCTCTTCCATTTATCCTTCTTACCATTTTCTCTCACTCCCTCCCTTCTCTCCTTATTCTTCCTCCTTCCTTTCTTCCTCTCCCTTCCTGTTTCCTTCCCTCCCTCTCTTTTCCCTTTCACTCAACTCTTCCCCCAATTCCTCCCCTCTCTCCTTTCTTCACCCCCTTTTAGTCTTCCTTATACAACAGCGGCTGCACCCAGGAAGTGCTTAATTGGCTGGGAAGCATATCGGGATGTTTTAAGGATGTGGTAGGCACTAAATAGATGTAGATTCATCTTTCTCTCTGTTTTTTTTTCCCTTGATGTGAAGTTTCTTTATCATCGCAGACCACCAGCATCCAACAGGTTCCCAAAGGATCTGGGGACAGGTGTAAATTTTATCTGTCTCATTTCTTCAAAGGAGGAAGTCAGGTGAATTTTGAAAAGCTGTCAGCAAAAGAAAGTACAGGATTGTAAGGCACTGCCATGGCATCGGCAAGCTCAGCTTTTGCAACTGAAGTCTCTGGGTGGGTCTTAACCCCACAGCCTTCTGACAGAGGGGATCATTCTCACCACTGAGCCACAGGTTAACAGGAGCTAGTTAGTCAGTGAAAAATGATCAAATGTGAATTCTAGAATGTTGCTAATAAGACAGTAATTACACAGAGAGGAATTAGTTTATTGTTCAATGTTTTATATTTAGGATTCAGTACAACTTTAAGAGAAATATGACATCATCACTGTACCATGCATGTGACCCGAGGGTAGAAAGGTCTCAGACTTCCTCTTACCCCAGGACCGCTTGAAGCATGGCACACTAATGCAAGTATGCTCCTCTTCATAATTTAATATTAGCTGAAGTTCCTGTCCCTCTCTCTGTGCCTATCCCTCTCTCTGTGCCTGCCCCTCTCTCTGTGCCTGTCCCTCTCTCTGTGCCTGTCTCTCTCTCTGTGCCTGTCTCTCTCTCTGTGTGCCTGTCCCTGTCTCTCGCTCTCTCTCTCTGTGCCTGTCACTCTCTCTATCTCTCTGTGCCTGTCTCTCTCTCTATCTCTCTGTGCCTGTCTCTCTCTCTATGTGTGCCTGTCCCTCTCCCTCTCTCTGTGCCTGTCCCTCTCTCTGTGCCTGTCCCTCTCTCTGTGCCTGTCTCTCTCTCTGTGCCTGTCTCTCTCTCTCTGTGCCTGTGCCTGTTGTAGATATCTGGAGCAGTCATGAGCATCTGCTGAATCTTTCAATACCATATTTCCCATGTTTAGTTACTGGATTGCTGTATTTGGTACAACTACTGTATAGAGGCAAAGTTAACACTGCAGCTTAATAACAATAGGATAAGATTTAAGAGAATTGGAGTGAGTAAGTAAATGAAAAAAAAGGGTTTATCAATTACCTCAATATACTGCTGAAAACAGCAGTTTGGTGAAGCTGTTCATTCTACACTCATCGGACAATTCACAAGAATTCAACAGTAAAGGTGGACAACATCAATAGTGCATGAGAGTACAATAGTTTCCTTCTCCCTGCTTTGGTCTTTCTTGCAAATTATCCTGGTGAGTGCAAATCCAAAAGCATTGACAAAGTGTGCCTTGCTCCAACATTCAAATTCTAAACGACCAAAATCCATTACCCCAACATAGTTTTCCAAAAACTCATCAAAGTTGGCATTTTCAGATCTGTACTGACATTTTGAAGCTTTTCCCACACAACCCACATTTCACACATTCACAGAAATCTTACAGCACAGCAGAAGACCATTCAGCCCATCATGTCTGCACTGACTCTCTCAATGAGCATCATTACTTAGTGCCAATTCCTGCTTCGTCTCTGTACCCTTGCACATGACTTCCATCGAACTTATTATCCAATCCCCCTCTTGAACTGAGCTTGGCTTCACCACGTTTCCAGTACTTTGTCCAAAACCTGGTGGATTTGTTATCTTCAAGTTGCTGTGCAAGCTGGCTCAGTTGTTAGCACTGCTGCCTCACAGCGCTAGGGACCTAGGTTCAATTCTAGCCTCAGCTGACTGTCTGTGTGGAGTTTGCACATTCTCCCCGTGTTTGCGTGGGTTTCCTCCCACAGTCCAAAGTTGTGCAGCTTATGTGGAGAGGCAGGGATAAGGTAGGGGATGGTGAGTCTAAGTGGGGTGCTGTTCAGAGGATTGGTGTGGATGTGTTGGGCTGAATGGCCTGTTTCCATACTGTAGGGATTCTATGACTCAGATAATTGATTCGACTGCTGCCATTTTCATTTCAGGTTAAATATCTGCATTCCGACAAACTGCTCTGTAAAAATATCTCTCCCCATCTCTCTTCTGAATCTTTTGCCAAAGATTTGATACCTGTTCCATCTGGATTATTGACCCATTAGCAGTTTGGAGAGAGTATCAAAGGAGATATTGGCCAGAGGGCTAAAAATGGTGCACTCAGTTGTAAATAATTGGCAACTGACCTAGAGGAAATTCGAGAGAAAGTCCTTTTCGATGCTACAAGTTGTAATAAGGAGCACACTGCCTGGAAGGGCAGGGAAAGCAAATTCAATCAGAACTTACAGAAGGGGATTGGAAAAATTCTTGAATACAAAAAAAACTTGCAGCTCTCTGTGACAAGATCCAGGGAATAGTTTCTCTCTTGCCCCCTCTCTCTTTCTTTCTCTGTTTCAGGGAAAACCCCCTTAACGGTTTCACCCTCTTTGAATAACCAAAAACCCCCTTAATCATGAAGATGGATTTGAACTTTCCAGAAGAGATTCACAGATTTTTTTTCGCAGTTTGTTAATATTGTGAGGTACAACAGATGGTCTAACAAATACTTGGCTGACAACCGTACCCAGAATTGGCAGGAGCACTGAAACTTCAGGGATGTGACTGTGATTCAGACGATTAAAAAATTAGTAAAATGTGATAAAAGTGATAATGCTCAGTTATAGGGAAGAGGCATCAAAAAAGTGGTTGAGGCCAGAATTTACTGTTAATGTTTAACATATTTACACGGCCGTTAATTTAGAACAGGGATTGTTATTTTCTTAAAAGAGCATCTAACACATTCATGCACTGATATTGTTCAGAGTTGGTTCGATACAATGATACAGAATGAATTGAGTTTGTTTTATTGTGATGTGCACTTGAATGCATGCAGTGAAAAGTTTGCAATGTTGCGGCTTACTGTGCCATCTCAGGTTCAAACTCCCTAGGTACAGATACTTCAGAGTTTGGTTTAATTGAAAGAATAATAAATAAAAGGCCAGCATAAGAGGTGGAAAAGAACGGACTCGATTTCTGTTCTTTCAGCCCAGTCCCTGCCAGCACCGAGCTCCCAGACTGGACCAGACATCAAAACTCGAGGCCTTGCCGCCCCTGTGCAGGCCTCCAGCCTGGGACTCCCGTCCCCACAACACCCTCCCACCCGGGATTCCCCTCCCAACTGGGATTCCCCTCCCCACCACACCCTCCCACCCGGGACTCCCCTCCCCAACTGGGACTCCCCTCCTCACTACACCCTCCCACCCGGGACACCCCTCCCCACTACACCCTCCCACCTGGGACTCCCCTCCCCAACTGGGACTCCCCTCCCCAATACACCCTCCCACCCGGGACTCCCCTCCCTAACTGGGACTCCCCTCCCCACTACACCCTCCCACCTGGGATTC
>NC_057740.1:38448888-38453435 GCF_004010195.1 Chiloscyllium plagiosum
CTCCCACCCAGGACTCCCCTCCCCCCTACTCCCTCCCACCCGGGACTCCCCTCCTTAACTGGGACGCCCCTCCCCCCTACACCCTCCCGCTCGGGATCCCCCTCCCAACTGGGATGCCCCAGCCCCCCGAGATGCCCCTCCCCGCTACACCCTCCCACCAAGGGCACCCTCTCCTCCGGGACCCACCTCCCCATGACACCCTCGGTCTGGGAGTAGCCTCCTCTATTCCCCTCCAAGTAAGTTTGAGTAAAGTCAAAAAGTTACTTTTAAAAAGGGAACACTCAAGAAAAGAGAAAAAAGAGACAAAAGGAATGGGTGGAGCAGAGGTACTCCTACTGGAACACCCTACTCTACCGTCATCTTGAACAGATGTTTGGATATTAACCTTTCCTTTCTCAGGGCTATGTCTAATGCCAATTCCATGTCAACAGATGGAAGATTGCCTCTTGTTGTAAATGCTCTGGCTGCAATTGGTTTTGAAAATTCTAACGAAAATCTCAGAGAGTCTGTAATGTTGATTTATCCAAATTTTTACTGCACAGAGGGAGACCATTTAAATTATATGTGCGTATAACTGGGTCTTTAAAACAGTAATCTGATTTTCCAGTGTTCATAGGATGTGGGCACCAAAGGTGGGGCCAGCATTTATTGTCCATTCCTTCAAACATGTTGCTGTGAGTGGGAAATCATCATGCCAATCTTTGCCACTTCTCCAGGTATGCCAAGTGAAGGAGACTAGTGTTACATGGTCCTATAAGCTGCAGGGGTTTTTAAAATGAGATTTGATAGGTGTGTTTGAAAGGCGATGTGTCCATGTGGTAATGGTACACCCATAGTACTATCAGCACTGGATTTTGACCCAGTAACTTTGAAGGAACGATGATATATTTCCAAATTGGGATGGTGAGTGGCTTGGAGGGGAACTTGCAGGGGGTGGTGTTCCCATGTATCTGCTGCCCTTGTCCTTCTAGATAGAAGTGATCATGGATTTGGAAGGTACTGTCTAAGGAGCCTTGGTGAATTTCTGTAGTGCATCTTGTAGTTAGTACACACTGCTGCTACTGAGCGTCAGTGATGGAGGGAGTGAATATTCATGGTGGTCAATGCGGTACCAATTGGAAGGGCACCTTTGTCCTGGATGGCATCAAGCCTCAGTAATGTTGTTACTTGTGCTACTGCCCAGGCAATAGTTTGTTATTTACTCTGTCAAAACTGTTCATGAATTTAAACATACCTACCAAATCTCATTTTTAAAAATTCTCTATCATATAGGACAATGTAACACCAGTCACTTTCACTTAGCATACCAATACCAACATTATCAACACCAACTCCCATTCTACATCTGTTACTTTTCTATTGGAAATGTCAATGTCTATGCTTCTCAGGTTAAGCGTCTTGTGAAGTTTCCACCATCTAATTGCACCTTTTTCTCTGACCTTCTACCTATCCAGGCCCCACCTTGATATCCTTGCTTTCTTGCATCTCCTTCCATCACTTCCTTTCCCTTCTCCCATCTCTCTCCTCTTCTGTTGCTTAGGCTTTTCCTTTCCTCCTCTCCAGATCCCTTCCTTTTCCTCCCAATGCACAGTTTTACTCCCCCAGCTGTGCCCACTCCCCTTTTTCCTCCCACCTCCTTGGGTGTGTTTTGTTATCACTCAAGTCACTGGTATCTTATCAGATCATAGGGCTGCTCTCTCTTTGGAGAGAGATGACTGTTGATGATTTAACCCGAGGGACACCATACCACAGGCGAAGGGTGAAGTTGAGTTGGAGAAGTTTTCATGGTAACCTCAGTTGGTGTGGGGGTTTAACTCACGCTGTTGGCATCACACTGCTTTGCAAACCACCGTCCAGCCAACTGAACTAAACGGACACTCACATGCCTTTTATAGTCTTTTTCTCACTGATCTTCCTCTTCCACCTGCACTCTCTCTCTCCACTTACCATTCACTTTCTCCTGCACTTGTGTCCCCATCTCTCTCCCTCCGTCCTTTCTCGTCCCCATCTCTTTCACATCTCACTCTCCTTTCACATCCCCTCTTTCACATCTCTTCCCATCCCTCCTTTGTTTTATTCTCCTCTCCTTCCCTCTTTGTCCCCTAACCTCTCACCCGATAGCTCCTCTTGCTCTCACCTCCCTCCGCCATAATTCCCCTTTTCATGCCCTCCCACCTTGCCTGCATAAACCATTCCTACCCATTCCCCTTCTGCTCTCTCTCAGCCCCTCATTGTTCATAATAATGTAGATTCAGTGTTCCCTCAGTATTACTCAGCAGTTCTGAAAAAGAGTCACCCTGGAATCAAAATATTAACTCTGTTTCTCTCTGCACAGATGATGACAGATTTGCAGAGTTCCTCCAGTTTGGCTAAGTGTTACCAGACCAGTTCGATGTAGGAGATCCTTAACCAGGGATTCTCTGTGAATGAGTTCATGGAGGCAACTTATTTCAGAGTTTAAGAAGTAACGTTGGAATTGTTTCGGAATAGCTTTGAGCCATCAGTTTGAACATTGGGCAGTGAGAGATATGATTAAATCCAAACTTCGCCCAAAACAATTACACAGCTTCATGAGACAAACAGTTTCTCATTTCATCTTGATTTTATTGGAAAAAGAAGTAACTCAACCAACAGACAATTCATAAATACAAAAGGAGATTTTCAAAAGCAAATTGCCATTTTAAAAAAAAATGTATAAACATAACATAAATATATTGCAGAGCCTGGAGTCTGATCTCTCCAACAGAAAATAAGATTGTGCCAGACAATCGCTGAGTTCTCTCTCTGGCAGCTCCTCCAATACTTTGGGAACATTTTGATGAAGCTCAGGTGCTGGGGACTCAAGTTGTAAAGATCGTGGGGTCTGTGAGAGAAACACTGAATGCTTTCCACATCACAGAGCTGTCTGCCCAGAGGAACCCGGCAGCTACAAACATGGAGTCAGAGTTAGATCGTAGTAAGGATGCCAAACCCTGACCCCCATTGGCTCAGTGAAGGGACTGAATGGCAGAGAAACACTACAGAGACTTGGTCTGGCTTCTCAGTGTGCAAACAAGGCACTGAAAGGTCACAGTTCCAGAGAATTGAGGGAATGTTACTTTAACTTGAAATGTGGGATGAGAAAAAAGGACAAGCGTTCAAATCAATAAAACACAAGCTGAACATGGAGAGGATCAGTAACTGGGGAAATGGACACCAGGTCAGTGTCAGTGGGGCAGAGACCCACAGTGTGTCAGTGTCAGTGGGACAGAGCCCCACAGTCTGTCAGTGTCAGTGGGACTGAACCCCACAGTGTGTCAGTGTCAGTGGGGCAGAGACCCACAGTGTGTCAGTGTCAGTGGGGCAGAGACCCACAGTGTGTCAGTGTCAGTGGGACTGAACACCACAGTGTGTCAGTGTCAGTGGGACTGAACCCAACAGTGTGTCAGTGTCAGTGGGGCAGAGACCCACAGTGTGTCAGTGTCAGTGGGACTGAACCCCACAGTGTGTCAGTACCAGTGGGACTGAACACCACAGTGTGTCAGTGTCAGTGGGACAGAGCCCCACAGCTGTCAGTGTCAGTGGGACTGAACCCCACAGTGTGTCGGTGTCTGTGGGACTGAACCCCACAGTGTATCAGTGCCATTGGGACTGAACCCCACAGTGTGTCGGTGTCTGTGGGACTGAAACCCACAGTATGTCAGTGTCAGTGCCAGTGGGACTGAACCCCACAGAGTCAATGTCAGTGGGACTGAACCCCACAGTGTGTCAGTGCCAGTGGGACTGAACACCACAGTGTGTCAGTACCAGTGGGACTGAACCCCACAGTGTGTCAGTACCAGTGGGACTGAACACCACATTGTGTCAGTGCCAATGTCAGTGGGACTGAACCCCACAGTCTGTCAGTGTCAGTGGGACTGAACCCCACAGTGTGTCGGTGTCTGTGGGACTGAACACCACAGTGTGTCAGTGTCAGTGGGACTGAACACCACATTGTGTCAGTGTCAGTGGGACTGAACCCCACAGTGTGTCAGTGTCAGTGGGACTGAGCCCCACAGTGCGTCAGTGTCAGTGGGACTAAACCCCACATTGTGTCAGTGTCAGTGGGACTGAACCCCACAGTGTGTCAGTGCCATTGGGACTGAACCCCACAGTGTGTCAGTGTCAGTGGGACTGAACCCCACAGTGTGTCAGTGTCAGTGGGACTGAACCCCACAGTGTGTCAGTACCAGTGGGACTGAACACCACAGTGTGTCAGTGTCTGTGGGACTGAACACCACAGTGTGTCAATGTCAGTGGGACTGAACCTCACAGTGTGTCAGTGTCAGTGGGACTGAACCCCACAGTGTGTCAGTGTCAGTGGGACTGAACCCCACAGTGTGTCAGTGCCATTGGGACTGAACCCCACAGTGTGTCAGTGCCATTGGGACTGAACCCCACAGTGTGTCAGTGCCATTGGGACTGAACCCCACAGTGTGTCAGTGCCATTGGGACTGAACCCCACAGTGTGTCAGTGCCATTGGGACTGAACCCCACAGTGTGTCAGTGTCAGTGGGACTGAACACCAC
>NC_057740.1:38454134-38463143 GCF_004010195.1 Chiloscyllium plagiosum
CCACAGTGTGTCAGTGTCTGTGGGACTGAACCCCACAGTGTGTCAGTGTCAGGTGGACTGAACCCCACAGTGTGTCAGTGTCAGGTGGACTGAACCCCACAGTGTGTCAGTGTCAGGTGGACTGAACCCCACAGTGTGTCAGTGTCAGGTGGACTGAACCCCACAGTGTGTCAGTGTCAGGTGGACTGAACCCCACAGTGTGTCAGTGTCAGGTGGACTGAACCCCACAGTGTGTCAGTGTCAGTGGGAATGAGTACCACAGTGCGTCAGTGTCAGTGGGACTGAACCCCACAGTGTGTCAGTGTCAGGTGGACTGAACCCCACAGTGTGTCAGTGCCATTGGGACTGAACCCCACAGTGTGTCAGTGTCAGTGGGACTGAACCCCACAGTGTGTTAGTACCAGTGGGACTGAACCCCACAGTGTGTCAGTACCAGTGGGACTGAACACCACAGTGTGTCAGTGTCTGTGGGACTGAACCCCACAGTGTGTCAGTGTCAGTGGGAATGAGTACCACAGTGCGTCAGTGTCAGTGGGACTGAACCCCACAGTGTATCAGTGCCATTGGGACTGAACCCCACAGTGTGTCAGTGTCAGGTGGACTGAACCCCACAGTGTGTCAGTGTCAGTGGGACTGAACCCCACAGTGTGTCAGTACCAGTGGGACTGAACTCCACAGTATGTCAGTGTCAGTTTGAATGAAACCCATCAGAATTAAATGCAGGAAAAGAATAAAATATCTTCTCCCTGATTTTCTTCTTTAATATTAGAAAAAAAATCTTTCCTCAAATTGTGATGACCAACCTTGGCCACAATTTCAGTTGGAATGTTTTGAAAGAATCTTTTTTTTTTACAAAGATGAGATAAGACCCAAGGCTCTGATTCTTAATAATTGGAAAATCAAAATATTGTTTATCATATATCACATAACATCTATAAATAACGATTAGAATCAACAGTGGGTTAGTGTTTTAACAGTGTTAAAATTGAAGGAAGTTGTGTCTGGCTTAATGGTCTAGATTAAACAGCATTAATTATTCATTCAGAAAGAGCAGAAGTCAAGCTATGTATGTGGTAATCTGAGGGAAAGACCAGTTTAAACAGCTATGATAGCCCAAATCTTGATTCGGTTTCTATTTGGTCTTTGTAGCATGGCACACAATCAGCTCAGCACAGTAAAACCACAGAAAGTAATATCATAAGTATGACTGAATCCTTATCGAAAAGTTGCTATTCTGTTATATCATGTGGTTAGTATGCAGTATATGTTTCACAGACACTCTCACGATATCATCACCGTCTCATAGCATGTCACCTGAGGATATAAAGGGCTCAGTTCCCATCTTATCTGGGGCCACTTGAGAAGCATGACATACTAATGTTGCTACTGTCAGTAACCAAACAGCTTAATGTTAGCCTGGGCACTGAAATGCCTGTGACTCTAATACAGTATATGTCTTTTCCAGGTGCTGTAATAAACATCTGGGAGATCTTTCAGCACTACATTACCAAGATGTTATGGGAGTTAACGTAAATGTTGTCTCATGGGGTGGACATAGACTGTGGAAAATGGCAGAACAGGTTTGATGCGTGTTTGTACATTAATTTATCCACATAACAATCAATCCAATTTAAGAACTATTTCATTGTCTGTCAAGCTCTGGGACTTTGAAATGACAGGATAAGAAACCAGATAAATGTGATTTTTGACACTTCTTTTATCTGTTAAACCTGGTAAAAACTGGCCCACTGAATTTTGCCAGACTGAGGTCGGAGTTTCAAAATTTGTTTAGAAACATTGACCTGATTTTAACTCCCCTTGCTTTGTGGGAAATTGCGGACAGCCAGAAGTGTGAAGCAGTTAGTAGATGCGTATCTCTGAACTCACTGCCTTTCCCTCATGATCCACCATCCGAAAGTGGAAAGGGGCTGGGGCACGGCTGGGATTGGAATCAGGATTTTGATCTCTGCTTAGTGTTTTCCATGATTCCTATTAAGGATGGACTCAGGATTTGTGACTGGGTTGGGCAGACATCTGACTTGGTGACAGTTCCTGGGATGAGGGTGAAGTTTGAGTGAGCATCATGGATCTCACGCTAGGATCAACACTTTCAGGGGAAAAGGAAATGATACCATTAGAAATGGGGAGCCAGTAGAACTTTTCTGTGCACAGAACAACAGTTGCTGAACCCCTACAATTCATGGCTACCCTAGTCCCACACAGTCGCATCCATCTCTAAATCCCTCGACTTTCTCACTCCCCTCTCTTCTTGACATTTTCTCTGTAAACTGACAGCTTTAACCAGGTTTTATGGTCTCTTCCTCCCTTTCTTTGGCGTCCTGTACACCTCACTCTTTCTCTTTTCCTGCGAGTGACAGATTAAATCCAAGTTGATTCGACAGTTGTGAATGGGCCATTGACAGACCAGGTGACTGCAGCTGCAATACATTAAGTCACCAAATTACTTGAGGAGAGCTGGTAAGAGCTGAACCTGATCGCAGAATCATAGAATCCTTACAGTTTGGAGGCAGACCATTCACGAAACGTCGAATCTCCTGTTCCCTGGATGCTGCCTGACCTGCTATGCTGTTCCAGCAATAAAGTTTCAACTTTGATCTCCAACATCTGCAGACCTCACTTTCTCCTGGCAGACCATTCAGCCCATCGAGTCCACACCAACCCTCTGAAGAGCCATCCCACCCCCTACCCTATCCCTGCATTTACCATGGCCAATCCACCTAGCCTGCACAACTTTAGGCTGTGGGAGGAAGCCAGCTCAGACAGGGGGAGAGTGTGCAAACTCCAAATAGACAGTCCCCTGAGACTGGAATTGCCCTGGGAGGCAGCAGTGCTAACCATTGAGCCACCAAGCCAAACAAAGACAGCAGGGTTAGAAATTCCTCCAGCAATTGTTACTTCTTGTTGTTTCAGTTGAACTGTCACAGAGGTTAATAGCACAGAAAAAGGCCCTTCAGCCCTATGCTGGTCAAAAACAACCACCTAATGATTCTAATCCTGTTATCAAGCACTTGGCTTGCAGGAGAAAATGAGGACTGCAGATGTTGGAGATCAGAGTCAACAGTGTGGTGCTGGAAAAGCACAGCAGGTCAGGCAGCATCTGAGGAGCAGGAGATGTTTTGAGCATTTTTGATGAAGGACTTGGCCTATGGCCTTGTACATCAAGTGCACATCTAAATACTTCACTGTGATGAGGGTTTCTGCCTCTACTTCCCACCACCCTCTGGGTATAATATATTTTCTTCACATCCCTCTAAAGCTCCTGTCCCTCACCTCAAATCTGTACCCTCCTCCGAGGGGAAAAGTTCCTTTCTGTCTATTCTGTCTTTGTAAACCTGGTTATCTGGTTAGTACACATTTTGCACAAGAGAAATTCTAACCTTCTGTCCCACTGTTCCCCATGTGCCCCAACCCCTCTCCCCCTCCAACTTCTCCACTTTCCCTATCGCCCACCCATTAACACAAAGTTATGTTCAATCCTAAAAAAAAGCAAAAATGTCAGCATTTCCCTGACTTCCTCCTGCCCTGTTTCCCTTTTATTAGTTAAAAGCCATTTCCGCAAGAGGACCATGTCCCATCAGGTAAAGGGACTCAATGCTGTTAGAGTTAGAGAGGTGGAGAAGGCTGGTGTGGAGTTGAGACCCTGGCATAGACTCGTGGAGGGGTGAGAAGGGTCATGAATAGTCTGTTTCCATGCCATTGTTTACGTTCGTTATTTCTGATGGACTCACCTTGAGATTGAAATTAAACAAAGAACTGCAGATGCTGGTAATCTGAAACAAGACCAGAAATTGCTGGAGAAACTCAACATGTCTGGCAGTAGACCTGTTTCAGAAGAAGGAACACTGGGCTCGAGACATTAACTCAGTTTCTCTCTCCACTGACGCTGCCAGACTTGCTGAGTTTCTCCAGCAATTCCTGGTCTTGTTGCCGTGAGATTAGTTTGGACCACTTGGTGTCACCAGAGGTGACAATGGGTAAGGTGTTCAGGGCAATTGACACTCTGACTCATGTGTTTGCAAATGGCATCCTTACCAACCAATCGTGCTGGCATTGATGGTCAAGTTCCAGAGAATGCTGGTTTCCTGATTGTATGAAGGCTGGTATTCTCAAGTAAGGGTAAACTTGGGAGACAAAATGAATAAAATCCTTTGGGACTAATGTCAGACACAGTGGCAAATGAATCCTAGGCATCAGGTTGACCCCGGGAAAAGGCCAATCAATTAACAAAGTCTGGCAATTTCACTCCTGGTGCAGCCTTGCTTACAACAACTCTTGGCCAGTCCGGTGGCGCTGCGTTTGGATCTTGAAGATTTTCGTTCCAAAGTGACGCGGAAAGCTGGAGCTAACCTGGCTCCTTGATCTTCCTCCCAATCCTCATTTGATCCAACGAGGGCTCTTTGGTCCTCAAAGTGGGGAAGGACTGTCCTGCTCTCACCAACTGGGGTCTCTGGCTCAGTGTCATCCCTCTCTTCGGCTTCAGGCTCCTCACTGGGTGAATTCAGTGAGCTCTCATCCAATGAGTCCAAGAGGATACCTTCAATATATGAACAAGTAAGCATGTTATGAAGTGCAGTAGGTACAAATTATTTTACAATAGCTCTTGAATGCCCTCTCTGCCTCTGTAACTGAATAAGGGGAGGGGATGGCCTGGTAGTGTTATCACTCTTATCTGTTTTAATGGGATAATGATGGTCTTGTGGTATTGTCATTAGACTATTAATCCAGAGACTTAGGTTCAAATCCTTCTGTGGCAAATGATACAACTTGAGTTCAATTTTTTAAAAAATCAGGAATTAAAAATCCAAAGATGTGCAAGTTAGGTAGATTGGTCATGCTAAACTGTCCATAATGTCCAGGGATGTGCAGGCTAGGTAGATAGGGAAATACAACGTTACAGGGCTAGGGTAGGGGAGTGGATCTGGGTGGGATGCTCGCTTCGGAGGGTCAGTGTGGACTCGATGGGCCAAATGGCCTGCTTCAACGCTGGAGAGATTCTGTGAGTCTATAATGATGGCCCATAATAATTGTTGTCGGAAAAGGCCCAAGTGGTTCACTAATGTCCTTCACTAATGGGAGGGAAGCTGTCATCTCTACCTGGTCTACATGTGACTCCAGGCTCCAGCAATGTGGTTGACTCTTAACTGGCTCTGGAAAATTAGGGATGGGCAATAAATGCTGGCCCAAACAGTGGGCAGAGCTGTCAGCAATCAAGGTTTGCAATTGAATGTCGACATTAATGTAATGAAACGCCACAGTCCAAAGGGAAATAAAAAGTAAAATTGGTCAGTGAGATATCCAGGTCTAACTCATCCATCCTCCTCAGAACAGTGGTCCAGTACAAGCAGGAACTTCATTCCTCCATCCTCCTGACTGGTTTGTCTCTCTGGGAATGTGCTTCACAGCCAATGTTTCCTCTAAGCTGCTCGGAGTGTCTGTGGGAGGTGGGCTCATTGACCTCCAGTTCCCGAAGGACCTGAGAAGTCTGCAGGGTCACAGGAGCAATGAAAGGGAATATAGTTCACAGCAGCAATCATGAAGAGCAGTACAACAGCAAGGTACAAAGGAAATGTTGGGACAGGTGGCCAAAATCTTCCTCAAATGGGTAGATTTTAAAGACACTCATCCAAGAGGAAATTGCGGTGGAGAGGGGGACCCCCAAGACTTGAGGCCTACTCAACTGAAGGCACAACTGCTGAACCGAGAGCTTCAAACCAGGGTGGGCAGAACGGAAGGAGGACTGAGATCTCAGAGGATTGTGAAGCTGGAGAAGATCCCACAGTTAGGTAGGGGGTGAAGCCAAGGATTGATTGATTTGATTTATTATTGGTACATGTGCCATGATACAGTGAAAAGTGTTGTTTTGCATGCTAACCAGACAAGTCATATGTACATCAAGGTAATAGAGCTGACTGCAGAACATAGTGTTCCAGCTACAGGGAAGGTGCAGGGGAAACCTGAAAGTAGATTTTGGATATTGGAAAACAAGGAGGAGAATTTTAAAATCCAATCATTGTTTGAAGAAGAACATTGCTGGGTGAGCACCCAGAGGAAGGCAGAGGGGAAAACGGCTGGTTCCAATTCAAACCCACACAGCAAAGTTTTGGATGATGTGCCATTTACAGAGGGTCAGATATGGGAGACCAGCTGGCCCTGCATCAGAATGGTCAGGTTTGGACATAATGTGGGTAAGAATGAATACTATATCAGCAGCTGAGCTGAGACAGAGTGAAAGTAAACAACATTAAGGAGGTGGGAAGAGATGGTTTTAGTGACAGTGCGTGTCTGTAGTCACGAGGTGACCTTTGGGGTTAAAAATCACCCCATTGTTGCAAAGTGGCGGGCTTAATCTCAGCCAGTCATTGGAGAGTGGGATGGAGTCAACTGCTACAGGAGAAAGTGAGGACTGCAGATGCTAGAGATCAGAGCTGAAAATGTGTTGCTGGAAAAGCGCAGCAGGTCAGGCAGCATCCAGGGAACAGGAGAATCGACGTTTCGGGCTTGTGCCCTTCCTGCTACAGGAGGCCAGTCTGCAGCAAAGACCAAAAACAATCATTTCAATCTTCCCAACATTTAAAGTCTGCTCAGTCAGTACTGAATCTTGGATGTGCAGTCTAATAATTTAGCAACTGTGTCAAAAGAGATAAAGGTGAGGTCAGCTTTCACAATGTAATTAATCCTGTGCTGTTAGCTGTCTGGAGAGTGTTTGATGGGGACAGTGCTGAAGAAGCTTTACTTTGAGTTTCAAAGACCAGAGGAAGATTTACTCTGTATCTAACCCTGTACTGACTCTGTCCTGGGAATGTTTGATGAGGATAGTGTCAGGGGCACATTATTTTCAGTTTAAAAGACTAAAGGGAGATTTACTCTGTATCTAAACCCCTGCTGACTTGAATTGGAAAGAACTGTCAAATCGTCACATTTTATGGCTTGATGAACTCAAAATAAAGTTTCCAATTACTTAGTGTTTCACTGTATAATTTGCTTGACATCACAATTGTTGAATGCTAAAGACATTTTCTATTATTTGACCTACAGACAAAATCTACTGTTTGAATGCTGTCTGTGTTTTATTTCCGTTAATTTTAACAAAAAACACGTTCATCACCTTATCATACAAGCACTAATTTGCCCATATCTTACATTTTCTCTGTCAGAATTTGTAGTATTTATGGCGCAGGAACATGCCTTTAGAATTAACTAGTCACTGTCGATGTTTATTCTCTGTGTGTGTTCCCACACCCTGCATCTTCCAGACCCAGACAGCACAGATTTAAGGCAATTTGCAAAGAAGCAAAGGTGATATGAGATAAATCTTTTTTACACAGCATGTAGTTAGACTCTAGAATACACTATCTGGAAGTGTGGTGGAGGCAGGTTCAATCAAGACATTCAAGAGGGTCCTGGATGGTTATCTTAACAGAAACAATGCGCAGAGTCACAGGGAAAAGGCAGGAGAAAGGCACTAACTCCTAATGCTCTTTTGTAGAGCTAGTACAGACATAGCCATAGAGTCATACAGCACTGAAACAAACTCTGCAGTGCCCACCAGACATCCCAATCTGACCTAGTCCCATTTGTCAGTATTTGACCCATCCTTCCAATCCCTTCCTATTCATATACCCATCCAGATGCATTTTAAATGTTGCAATTGTACCAACCTCCACCACTTCCTCTGGCAGCACATTCTACACACACACCATCCACTGCATGGAAAGGTTGCCCCTCAGGTCCTTTTCAAATCTTTCCCCTCACGCATTAAAACTATGCCTTCTAGTTTCTGAATCCCTCACCTTGGGAAAAATACCTTGTCTACTTATCCTGTCCATGCCCCCCATGATTTTATAAACCTCCATAAGGTCACCCCTCAGCTACGACGCTCCAGGGAAAACAGGCCCAGCCTATTCAGCCTCTCCCTTCAGCTCAAACCCTTCAAACCTGGCAACATCCTTGAAAATCATTCCTGCAGTCTCTCATGTTGAACAACATTCTTCCTTATCTCCTTCTTGTTGCACAAAGTCTGCGATTCACCCATCCTTCTGTTCATTGCTCCCTTGTATGTGTCTGCAGTCCCCTTAGACACATTGACACCATTCATCTGAACAACTCCATTTAGGACTGAAACCTGCATTGTTACCATTCTCTGGATAAAGACGCTTCGCTCAAAAAATCCAAATTGGATATAATACGCACGAGTTAGATTGATGGAGTTTGTATCCCAGGCTAGCTGCTACTTCCTGCATTATGGAATCTGACCCTGAGTCACTGGATAGACACTGCTCACAATTACTGAATCTGACCCTGAGTCCTGGGCTAGATGCTACTGACTGTATTATAGAATCTGACCCTGTGTCCTGGGTTGGATGCTACTTAATGTATCATAGACTCTGACACTGAGTCCCAGGCTGGATGTTACTTACTGCATGATAGAGTCTGACCCTGAGTCCCGGGCTAGATGCTATTGACTGTATTATAGAATCTGACCCTGAGTCCCAGGCTCGATGCGACTTCCTGTATTATACAATCTGACCCTGAGTCTTGGGCTAGATATGACTTACTGTGTTATAGAATCTGACCCTGAGTCCCGGGCTAGATGCTACAGACTGTATTATAGAATCTGACCCTGATTCCTGGGCTAGATGCTACAGACTGTATTATAGAATCTGACCCTGAGTCACGGGCTCGATGCTACAGACTGTATTATAGAATCTGACCCTAATTCCTGGGCTAGTTGCTACAATCTGACCCTGAGTCCTGGGCTAGATGCTACAGAATGTATTATAGAATCTGACCCTGAGTCACGGGCTAGATGCTACAGACTGTATTATAGAATCTGACCCTGATTCCAGGGCTAGATGCTACAGACTGTATTATAGAATCTGACCCTAATTCCTGGGCTAGTTGCTACAGACTGTATTATAGAATCTGACCCTGAGTCACGGGCTCGATGCTACAGACTGTAATATAGAATCTGACCCTAATTCCTGGGCT
>NC_057740.1:38463643-38465281 GCF_004010195.1 Chiloscyllium plagiosum
TTTCAGCCCATCAAGACTGTGTCAGTCAAACAAACAAACTCCTCTCCAATCCCATTTTCCAGCATTTGTCCCATAGCTTTGGCATCATGAGTGCACATCTAAATATATCTAGAATATGGTGAGGGTTTCTGCTTCTGCTTCACCCTTAACAGCAATAAGCTCCACATTCTCATCATCTTCTGAGTGAAAGAAAAGGTTTTTCCTCAAATCCCCTCCAGACCTCCTGCCCTTTCCCCCAAATCTATGTCTGATCCCTACACCAAGGGGAAAGTTCCTTCTACTCTACCTCAATTTTATATATCTCAATCATGTCCCTACTCAGTCTCAACTGCTTCAAAGAATCCAACCTCAGCCTATCCAACCTCTCTTCATATTACTCAGAACGTTGAGTATAAATCATACCATATTGGAGCAGGTGTTAGGCCATTCAGCCCATTCAATCATTGCTGATCAGTTTCCCAACGCCATTCTCCCACTTTCTCCCTGTAACCCTAGATCCCCTTGATCCTCACGCACCTATGTATCTCCGTCTTAAGTGTAGTCAATGACCTGGCCTCCACAGCCTTCTGTGGCAATGTATTCCATAGATTCTGGCTGAAGAACTTAAGAAGTATTGGAGTTAGGACATGTCATGTTAAGGTTGCACAGGACGTTGGCAGAGTAGAGTGGCTTTTTATTTCTCATTTCTACCATACACAACTGATCCAGTAAAAATGAGCCAGGGTTCCTCCAGGACAGAGGGTGCTACATGGACAGCACAAACTACACAATTGTACACGGCATAAAGTGCAGAAGAGGTGCTGTGGAGTACTGTCTGCAGTTCTGGTCACCAGGACTATTATAAGAAGGATATTATTAAACTGGAGAGAGTTCAGAAAAGATTTACCAGGATGCTGCTGGGAATGAAGGGTTTGAGTTATAAAAATAGGGTGGAGGGTAAGAGGTTGAGGATGACATTATAGAGGTTGAGAAAACCATGAGGCATACAAACAAGGTGAGTGGGAAGAGTCTTTTCACTAGAGAGCGCCAGGGACCTCGGATAAATTCTAGCCTTGGCTGATTATTTAGAACATAGAACATAGAACAATACAGCACAGAACAGGCCCTTCGGCCCACGATGTTGTCCGAGCTTCAGCACCCATCCATGTACCTATCCAATTGCCGCTTAAAGGTCACCAAAGATTCTGACTCTACTACTCCCA
The DNA here is from genome assembly GCF_004010195.1 of Chiloscyllium plagiosum. Lineage (NCBI taxonomy): Eukaryota > Metazoa > Chordata > Chondrichthyes > Orectolobiformes > Hemiscylliidae > Chiloscyllium > Chiloscyllium plagiosum. Next base: position 38,464,846 of record NC_057740.1, read on the forward strand.
CAGGCAGCACATTCCATGCCCCCACCACTCTCTGAGTAAAGAACCCACCCCTGAGATCTCCCCTATACCTTCCACCCTTCACCTTAAATTTATGTCCCCTTGTAACACTCTGTTGTACCCGGGGAAAAAAGTTTCTGACTGTCTACTCTATCTATTCCTCTGATCATCTTATAAACCTCTATCAGGTCACCCCTCATCCTTCGCCGTTCCAATGAGAAAAGGCCTAGCACTCTCAACCTATCCTCGTACGACCTATTCTCCATTCCAGGCAACATTCTGGTAAATCTTCTCTGCACCCTCTCCAAAGCTTCCACATCTTTCCTAAAATGAGGCGACCAGAACTGCACACAGTACTCCAAATGTGGCCTAACCAAAGTACTGTACAGTTGCAACATCACTTCACGACTCTTGAATTCAACCCCTCTGCTAATGAACG
>NC_057740.1:38466381-38477177 GCF_004010195.1 Chiloscyllium plagiosum
GGTACATACGTATCAAGGACACGTCGTATCTGTTCCTTGAAAGAGTTCCACATTTCCACGACATCCTTCCCTGACAGCCTGTGCTCCCAACTTATGCTCCTCAGATCCTGTCTTACAGCATCATAATTACCCTTCTCCCAATTGTAAAACCTACCCTGTTGCACGCACCTATCTCTCTCCATCACCAAGGTGAAAGTCACAGAATTGTGGTCACCATCACCAAAATGTTCACTAACAAGCCCATCACTTGTCCCGGTTCATTACCGGGTACCAAATCCAATATGGCCTCCCTTCTGGTCGGGCAATCTACATACTGAGTTAGAAAAGCTTCCTGGATGCACTGCACAAACACCGCCCTATCCCATCTACTTGATCTAAAGAGCTTCCAATCAATATTTGGGAAGTTGAAATCGCCCATGACTACTACCCTGTGGCTACTGTACCTTTCCAAAATCTGTTTCCCAATCTGTTTCTCCACATCTCTGCTGCTATTGGGGGGCCTATAGTAAACACCCAACAAGGTGACTGCACCTTTTCTATTTCTGACTTCAGCCCATACTACCTCTAAAGGCAGATCCCCCTCGAACTGCCTTTCTGCAGCTGTTATACCATTTGTGTGAGGCGCTCCAGTTTCCTCCCACAGGCATCTGGATATAGATGATATCATGATACATTGCCCTACAGTGTGCAGCGAAGATGGATTGGACCTGGTGAATATGGAGATAGAGTGAAAGGCTACGTCAGCCTGGGATGCCTTCAAAGGCTTGGTGCAGATTTGATGGTCTTCCTGACCTGTAGGTATGCTATGATTCTGTGGGGTGGCACGGTGGCTCAGTGGTCAGTACTGCTGCCTCACAGCACCAGGGACCCAGGTTCGATTCCAGCCTCAGGTGACTGTGTGGAGTTTTCACATTCTCCCCCCCCCGTCTGTGTGGGTTTCCTCCGGGTGCTCCGGTTTCCTCCCACAATCCAAAGATATGCAGGTTAGGTGAATTGGCCATAGTATTCAAGGACGTGTATGTTAGGTGCATTTGGCAGGGGTAAATATAGGATAATAATGTAGGGGAATGGCCTGAGTGGGTTAGTCTTCAGAGGGTCAGTGTGGACTTGTTGGGCCGAAAGGCCTGTTTCCACACTGTAGGGACTGTATGTTATAGGGGTTCTATGTAGGCATGAGGGGATTATTAACAGGCAGCTAACCCCTGTTATCCAAAAAGCCTAGTGCTAATTTTACTTTTATCATTTTTGAAATGCAAGTGACGTGGGTAAAGCCCAGATTCATTGCCCATCCCAAAATGCCCTGGAGAGGATGATGGTGAACCCCTTCGGTCTATATGGTGTCAGTAACAGCCACAATGCTGTATGCCTGCTCTCTGCTTTCCTGTAACACCATGGGTTCAACTTCAGCGTCTGGCCCGGGCTCCAAGACTGTTCAATGACTATAACCTGGCATCGTGTGATTTTTAACTTTGTCCAACTCCTGGCCACCTCCACACAATTCCAGCACCACACTCTCAATTCTGACCTCCACACAATGACTTGTCGCCATTTATCTGCCGAGCCACCAGGTGGAGCACCTTTATCAAATCAACACAAATAGTCTGCAAAAAGGTATAGACAGGTTGAACAATTTGGTCATGTAATGTGCGAAAATGTGAGGTAATGCACTTTGGCAGGAAGAATAGAAGAGCCAAATATTACTTTAGATAGATTCCCTACAGTGTGTAAACAGGCCCTTCAGCCCAACCAGTCCACACCAACTCTCCGAAGAGTATCCCACCCAGACCCATCTCCCTAATGCACCTAACACTGTGGGCAATTTAGCATAGTCAATTCACCTGACCTGCACATCTTTGGACTGTGGGAGGAAACTGACACAGACAGAACGTACAAACTCCACACAGTCACCCAAAGCTGGAATTAAACCTGAGTTCCCAGTGTTGTGAAGCAGCAGTGCTAACCACTGAGTCACCGTGCCACCCCCATTTAAGTGGAGAAAGACCACATAAAGCTGCAGAACAGGGGGATTTGGGAGTTCACATCCACAAATCACAAAAAGATAGCATCCAAATTGAGTGGGTAATAAGGAAGGCAAATAGAATGTTGACTTTGTTTAAAAAGGGAATGGGATAGAATGGTAGAGTAATTTTGCTAAAAAATACACAAGGCACTAGCCTTACCATAGCTGAAATAATGTGAACAGCTTTGGTCCCTGATATAGAGTCATAGAGATGTACAGCATGGAAACAGACCCTTCGGTCCAACCCATCCATGGCAACCAGATATCCCAACCCAATCTAGTCCCACCTGCCAGCACCAGACCCATATCCCTCCAAACCCTTCCTATTCATATACCCATCCAACTGCCTCTTAAATGTTGCAATTGTACCAGCCTCCACCACTTCCTTTGGCAGCTCATTCCATACACGTACCACCCTCTGTATGAAAACGTTGTCCCGTAGGTCTCTTTTATATCTTTCCCCTCTCACCTAAACCTATGCTCTCTAGTTCTGGACTCCCCAACCCCAGGGAAAAGACTTTGCCTATTTACGCTATCCATGCCCCTCATAATTTTGTAAACTTCTATAAGGTCACCCCCTCAGCCTCCGACGCTCCAGGGAAAACAGCCCCAGCCTGTTCAGCCCCTCCCTATAGCTCAAATCCTCCAACCCTGGCAACATCCATGTAAATCTTTTCTGAACCCTTTCAAGTTTTACAACATCTTTCCGATAGGAAGGAGACCAGAATTGCATGCAATTCCAATAGTGGCCTAACCAATGTCCTGTACAGCCACAACATGACTTCCCAACTCAATACTCTGACCAATAAAGGAAAGCATACCAAACACCTTCTTCACTATCCTATCTACCTGCGACTCCACTTTTAAGGAGCTATGAAAGATATACAGGCATTGGAGACAGTCCAGAGAAGATTCACAAGGCTGACCCTGTGGATGGAGAGACTGTTTTGTAACGACAGGTTGAACTGTTTGGACTTGTATTCATTAGATGCTTAGAATAATGAAGGGTAGACAGGCAGGAGGCTGGAAGACCACAGCACGCCAGGCAGCATCAGAAGGGGGAGAAGTCATCGTTTTGGGTGTAACCCTCCTTCAGGACTCAGTTTCTCCACCTCCTGATGTTGCCTGGCTTTCTTTTTACCCCAGAAGGCTGTTGAGATTGTCACTAATTGGAGCAAGGCTGAGAGTTAGTGGATGAAGTCAATCAAGGCTGAGCTTTAATCAGGAAGGAAATCAAAGGCTATAGGGAAAAGGTAGGAAAGTGGAGTTGAAGAGTATCAGATCAGTCATGGTCTCATTGAATGGTGGAGCAGACTTGATGGGCTGAATGGCCTGCATCTGCTTCTGCATCTTATAGTCTCATAACCCTTTTAACAACAGAGAGCTCTTAACATGCCAGGAACGTATCAGGGCTCTGGGTCTGTACCCGAGGGAGTTTGAAGGATGAGGGGGGATCTAAATGAAACTTATAGAATACCGGATAGCCTGGACAGAGTGGATATTGAGAAGATGTTCCCATTGGTAGGAAAGACTGGGACCCAAGGGCATAGCCTCAGAGTAAAGGGAAGATCTTTTCGAACGGAGATAAGGAGAAACTTCTTCAGCCAGAAAGTGGGGACTCGATGGAATTCACTGCCACAGAAGGCTGTGGAGGCCAGGTCATTGATTATATTTAAGACTGAGATAGATAGGTTCCTGAGTATTGAGGGGATCAAGGGTTACAGGGAGAAAGTGGGAGAATGGGGTTGAGAAACGTATCAGCCATGATTGAATGGCGGAGCAGACTCAATGGGCTGAATGGTCTAATTTCTGCTCCTATGACTTATGGTCTTAACTTTGACCTGACCATGTCCAGTGGCTGCTGTCTGCATCATCCGAGCTTTCCCTTCAGAATTTCTCAATTCATCTCTTACCCACCCTCAATCTGAACCTGAATTTTTCTCTCTTGCTTGTTTTTTGATCGGAGTTTGATTTTCAGTCAGGAACCCAGTCAAGTGCCTGTGTCTCTGACTGCATCACCAATATGGATGCCACCTCACTACATGAATCCCATTAATGGGCTGGTGATAATCAGTAGCCCCAGGAGAGGGGGACCACCTCTGGAGTACAATCCTCAAAGGCAGACAGCAGTCTTGCAGATCAGAAAACCAGAAGTATCACTGCACAGACAAGCATTAAACTACAAAAGTCAGCAGCTATAAAAGAAACAACACTAAGTGGCACTATTTTGAAACATGACGTGGTGCAGAAAGATCACTTTAGATCACCGATCTGGTCATAACTCTGTCTAATCTTCGGTTGCAGATGCTACAGGATTTATTGAGAATCAGACTGAAGCTGTTTTTTGCATCACTGACAGAAAGACCTATCTGGTAACTTATTTGGAAACTGTTGGAATGGCTTCAGCAGAGAATGGGCATTGTGGATACCCATTGTATCCACAATACTCTGGACAACTCCGTTACTGAAGCTCGTCCCACTCCCCTGGAACACTTTGGCAAAATTCCTTGAGCACAGCACCATTCCATTTGAGCATCGATCATGGGCCCATAGGGAACGTATGAGGCCATTCAGCCCTTTGAGCCTGCTTTTCCATTCAGTTAGATTACCCCCTTTACCTGCTTTAGCCTCATGTTCTTGAACGCCCTTACCCATCAAACCTAACGTTGGAAGCTCTGATTGACTTCACATAAGAGCAAAATATTGCAGGTTATGGAAATCTGAAATAAAAACAGGAGAGTACTGGAGAAACTCAGCAGGTCAGGCAGCCACTGTGGAGAGAGAAATAGAGTTAATGGTTTGAGTCCAATCTGACCTTTTTCAGTTTCCCTCACCACCGATGCTGCCAGACCCACTGAGCTTCCCGGGAATTTTGTGTTCTGATTCTGATTGATTTCCCCCATTGATCCTTGACACGGGAACAAGTTCCAAACTTCCACACCCGATTTCCCCATGAGACAGCTGGGCTCTCTCCCCTCTCCTCGGATGCTGCCTGACCTGCTGAGCTTTTCCAGCTCCAACTCTGATCCCCAGCATCTGCAGTGCTCCTCTCTCAAGGAAAGTTGGTCACTTATCTGCCTCTGCCCTGACCAAATCCTCCCAGGTTCACCAGGATACTCCTTCCTATCGATTAGATTCCCTACAGTGTGGAAGCAGGCCATTTGGCCCAACAAGTCCACACTGACCCTCCAAAGAGTAACCTTACCAGACCCATTTCCCTACATTTACCCTGATTAATGCATCCCCCTACATATCTCTAAGGAATTTAGCTTGGCCAATTCATCTAACCTGCACATCTTTGGACAGTGGGAGGAACCCCACGCAGACACGGGGAGAATGTGCAAACTCCACAGAGGCAATCACCCAAGTCAGGGATCGAACCCAGGTCCTTGGTGCTGTGAGATAGCAGTGCTAACCACTGAGCTACCATGCCACCCATATTGAGAGGTTGTCTTATCAGAAAAGGCTAAACAGGTAATGACTCTGCCCACTGGAGTTTAGAAGAATGAGAGGTGACCTAATTAAAACATACAGGATTCTTAAAGGGCTTGACAGGGAAAATGCTGAGCTGATGTTTCTCCACACTAAGGCCAGAGGGTAACCTCTCAGAATAAAGGAATGCCAATTTAAGATTGAGGTGAGGTGGAATTTCTTCCCTTAGACGGGTGTGAGCCTTGGAACTTGTTGCCACAGAGAGCTGTGGGGGCAGAGTCCTTGTGTATATTTAAGACTGAGACAGAGAGATTCTTAATCCATCAGGGAATCAAGAAAGTAGATCTAAGGAGTGTTGGATCCACCATGAATTTATTGAATGGCAGAGCAGCTTGAGGGGCCAAATGGCCTCCTGCTGTTCCTGTTTCTTCTGGCCTTAAAGTCCTCACATGGACACACTTGCAGATAAGGCATTCACTTGATCTTAACTCAACATTTAAGAGCGATAGCTTCACAGTTCCTCCTCTTCTCCCCCACACCTCATATTCCAGTTGAATACTATCTGCCTATCTACCTTTCACAAAAACCTCTCAATGATCTTAGGAAGGAGTTAACAGTAAGTCTGTTTTGATCTTCACTAGTTTGAGTTTCTTATCTTTTATTCTCACTCCCCCTGATTCACCATTTCAATCCCATTTTCAATCACCTGCCCCACTACCAGATTCACTCTCAGTCCCCTTCGGCCACTGAACCCTAAACATTTACTCCGAACTTAGCCCCTAATTGACACGATCCTTCTTGATTAACATAGAGGAGGTGATGGATTTAGTGGTGTTACTGCTATAATCCCGGAGACCCAGATTATGCTCTTGAGACACAGGTTTAAATCCAACCATAGCAGAAGGTAGAATTTGAATTCAATAAAAATCTAGAATTAGAGTCTAATGTTAGCCATGCACGGTGGCTTAGTGGTTAGCACTGCTATCTCATGCTACCAGGGACCTGGGTTCGATTCCAGCCTTGGATGACTGCCTCTGTGGAGTTTGCACATTCTCCCTGTGTCTGTGTGGGTTTCCTCCCACAATCTAAAGCTGTGCAGGTTAGGTGAGTTGGCTGTGCTAAATTGCCCACAGTGTTAAGGATGTATGCATTAGTCAGGAGTAAGTATAGGGTTGGGGGAATGGGTCTGGGTGGGTGGGTTATTCCTTGGAGGATCAGTATGGGCTGAAGGGCCTGTTTCCACACTGATTTTTAAGACTACTGAAAATCCTATCTGGTTCATTAATGCCCTTTCAGGATGGAGGCCTGCCAACCTCACCTGATTCGGCTTCTTTGTGACTCCAGACCCACAGCAATGTTGTTGACATTTACCTACCCTTTGCACAATTAGAGATTTGGCAATAAATGTTCACATCCTGTGAATGAGTTAAAATTATACATTTTACAGTTCCAAAACAGAAATTGCTAGTGAAACTCAGCAGGCCTGGCTGCATCTGTGGAAAGAAAGCAGAGTTAATGTTTTGAGACCAATGATTCCTTACCAGAACTGATTCTGGTGAAGAATAACCATGCTCACAACAATAACTCTGTTTTTTTTCCCACAGATACAGCCAGACCTGCTAAGTTTCGCCAGTAATTTCTGTTTTTGTTCTGGATCTCCAGCATCTGCAGTTCTTTGTTTTATTTTATTGTACTCTGATAGTACAGAACCTGAGTAATGCTGAAATAAATCTCATCAGGACCTCTTGCAAGAACCACCAACTCAAGGGGAAGGACTGTACAAGGAGGGAATGCTGATTGGCTGGCAAGTGGAATTTGATTGTTAGGCAAATAGAAACTGAAAGAACTGCGAATGTCGTAAATCAGAAACAAAAGCAGAAATTGCTGGAAAAGCTCAGCAGGTCTGGCAGCATCCGTGAAGAAAAATCAGAGTTATTGTTTCGGGTCAGGTGACCCTTCCTCAGAACTGATGGTAGCTAGGGAAAAAAAGGCGACATTTTTTTCCCTCAGTTACCAATAGTTCTGAGGAAGGGTCACTGAACCTGAAATGATAACTGATGCTTCTTCGCTGACCTTTTCCAGCCAACTCTGATCAGTAGGCTTTGATTTTGGTGCAAATGCCCTGATGGCTGCATAATGGAAATCTTTGATAAAATGTGTCTTTTTTTCAACAATTCTCAATGATATTGAATCTGAAATGAAAGGGAATTCTTACCCATCTTCTGTCTATGAGAAGCAGTGAGCAGAATCTATCTCAGTTTCCAAGTACATCATAGCTGCGATTCAACTGATAGGACTCTGATCTCTGAGTCGGAAGATTTAGGCCTCAAGTCCCACTCTGAGGACAACAATTGGAATAGTTCGATGACTGTTCTTGACCAGTACACACTCAATGGGCCAAAGGAACATTTTTCTGTTTTGTAGACCTCTGCGACTCTATGATAGAATGTAGGCTGAAGTGGTGAGGTGACGCTGCAATTTTGGAGCAGGGATCCATTGGGCTTGTCCTTAAAATGAAAGGCTTGTCTACTCTTCAGATCATCCTGTGGAGCCTGCAGAGATACTCTCCAGTGTCCAGCCCTCAATCAACATCTTGAACAAAGAATCAGATCAGTAGGAAAGATACTGTGAAACTTGAGAGGGTGCAGAAAAGATTTACAAGCATGTTGCCAGAGTTGGAGGGTTTGAGGTATAGGGAGAGGCTGACTAGGCTGGGGGTGTTTCCTGGGAGTGTCAGAGGCTGAAGGGTGACCTTATAGAGGTTTATAAAATCATGTGGGGCATGGATTGGGTGAATAGACAATGTCTTTTTCCCAGGGTAGAGGAGTCCAAAACTAGAGGGCATAGGTTTAAGGTGGAGGCTGGTACAATTACATTTTAAAGGCATCTGGATGCATAGATGAATAGGAAGGATTTAGAGCTATATGGGCCAAATGCTGGCAAATGGGACTAGATGAATTTAGGATATCTGGTCAGCATGGACAAGTTAGACAGAAGGATCTATTTGACTCCGTGACTCTGTGAGTTTATGACACTCTGACTCCATGAGTAATCTTAACTGCTTGTGGGATCTTGCTGTGTAAAACAAATGGCTGCTGTGTTTCCCATACATTGAAAATGTATATCATTGGCTGTGTAGTTTCTTTAGACATCCTGTGGTCATGAACAGCACAATAGAAAACCAAAACTTTCTCCTTATGTATTAACCTTAACAATTAATTCCCAGGGCACAACTCTGTGCAGATTTTAACATGGGTGGTTTCTTTCTTATGTCCTTCTCCTCTTCTCATGTTAAATATATCTCCTCAAGTTCCTTACACAACCACAGCTGGAAACTGTTTCTCCTTCTTCTGTCGTCAAAACCCCTCATCATTTTGATCACCTCCATTAGATTTCCCTTTCACCTTCTGTGCTGTAAGGATTGTTATTACAGTTTCTCCTGTCTCTCCACCTGAGACCCCTTGCCCAGATCCTCCAATAATATGAAACAAAGAACTGTGGATGCTGAAAACCCGAAACAAAAATACTCTCATAACGTGTCGGCACTTAAGTACAGAAGGTTTTTTGGCTGTTGAAAGTTTGGATTGATTGGCACACAGGCTAATTTACAGCAATGTGAATGACTACATGAGAGATAAGGGAATACTGTAGAAAGATAGGCTGAACTGAGGCTGTGATGTAAAATAATGCTGAATTATACAGGATACACTTCACAGACCACTCAGACCCCTTGGCATCATGGTAACCCACAAAACTACCAACACACTAAAACAGCAGCTAATGAACTTGAAAGACTCTATACAGACAACAAGCAAAAGTAATGTTATTTCCAAAATACCTTGCAACAAACACTACATTGGACAAACAGGCATAAAACTGGCCACCAGGATACATGAACACCAACTAGCCACAAAAAGACATGACCCTCTCTCACTAGTATCCTTACATACGGATAACGCATCCATCCTAGGACCAGCCAAACAGACACATGCACGAGAATTCCTAGAAGCATGGCCTTCCAATGAGAACTATATCAACAAACAAATTGACTTGGATCCCATTTACCACACCCTGAGAAAAAGAACAGGAAATGTCACCACCATAGGAAATGATGTCACCAATGGAAATGACATCACCAACCCAAGGCAACCCAAACATATAAATAGAAAGCAGGAAACCCAGCAATGCTTCGTCCAGAGGCTCATTGAAGATGTTACCTAGTATGGTGATGAAACGTCTGAAAATGAACTTTCCAGCTCAGCGAGCAAATCTACATCCACACACTTCACAGATACAAATCATTCTGCCCAGCTCTGTACATGTAGGTATTTAAACTCCTACCTGTCTCATTTCAGACTTTCAACATGTATTTTTTAATCTCTCGTCCTTTGCATTACTGCAAGGGAGTCATTGTATATATCAATGCAAGTTGACAAGAATCTAGGAAAACATTTTCGGGTCCTGGGAAATAGGGTCAGGAGTAGGTTTAGTCCATCACGCCTGCTCCTCTATTCAATAGACCATGGGTGATCATCTAACGCTATGGGAATATATCGTGCACTGCTCCGATATCCCTTGATCTCTTTAGTGTGCAGAAGCACATCCATTTCTGTCGTGGACATGCTCAATGATGGAGCTTCCACTGAGCTCCCAGACTGACACTTCCAAAAGATTCACCACCCTTCAGTGAAGAATTTCCCTCTCAACTCAGCCTTGCCCCTTAATCTGAGATTTTTTCCCATGGTTCAAGAGTCATCAGCCACTTATATGCCAGCAGGTTGTTTATAATTGAGTAGATAATCTATAAATATTGGTGCTCTGGGTTCCAGGTTGCTGTGGTAACAAATGCTATTTTCATGTATGTTGCAGTCCAGAGAAATGGAATGTGATGACCAAGACTCTAATGTTTTGTCTACCACCCACTGATCAGGAGTCTCAGGCACTCTGCTATTTGCCATGTGGTGGAAAGGTTTTCTGGTTGTGTGACCATGTACAGCACATCCACCTGGACCACCGAGTCTTAGAGTGAGACTCGAACAAAGATCTTCTAGTTCAGAGGCAGGGACGTTACCCCCTGCACCTCAAGAGCTTCTGAGAGATATATATGAGCTATCACTGTAAATACTTCTAAACTATTGTCTTCCTCAAGGTCAAGGTAAGATAGAAGTGACCCTCTCACCCTCGGAAACCACGATTACATGGCATTGCTGTTATAATGATTATTACTGAGTGACTTGTTGCTTATTAAAGTGGACAGCCCTGCTACTGAAACAGTTCAAGTCTAAAGCATCTTCTACCCCACACCCCAATTTCAGCAAACCCCCCTCTCCCCAACCTCATTAAC
>NC_057740.1:38478477-38497076 GCF_004010195.1 Chiloscyllium plagiosum
CATCCCTCTGTCTCCCTCTTTCTCATAATCCCCCTCACTCCCACAATCCCCCCACTCCCACAGAGCCTCTTTGACCTCACAGCATTCATTCTCACTGTCCTTCCCCATCCCTCCTCCCACACCCACAATCTCTCCAAGCTCCCACAGCTCCCCATTCTCCCCACCCCAAGCTCTAAGTTGTTCTAATTCTAAAGCAATGATGTGGTTTTATCTATTGCATTTATTTTCCATCGCTCAAACCCTGATCAGAAACCAAGAGGATTTCCTCTGTGCAGTTGGAGTTAAGTGAGAGGAATGGGAGAGATGGAGAAGTGATGCTGGTTGCGTGGCAATGTGCAGGGGACTGGAGGGTGCACTTCGTAGTTGGGGGTTGGATATGGGGGTGAAGTGATGGAGGATTGTGAGTGTATGCGACCAAGAATGAGGAGGTCAGTGGCAGAGAGGCTGGGGTGGTCAAAGGGTAGCAAGACCCCTATCTTACTTACCTGACCATTCATTTTGCAACCACAGTGAAGAATTAGATGTGAAATGAATCCAAGCAGTAGCCAGGATGAGGTAACCTTGTTTTTTATTATGAAATTGCTTATCTTGTTCCACAAGACTTTATTGACTGCTAATATCTAATTTGGCACATGTTTCCCTGGTAGATTATAGAATACAGTCAGTTCTAACGCACAATACAGTGGATCACAGGCAGCAACAGAAGATCAGCATGGTTGAAGGATATGTTAAATATTTTAGTGCAAATGCTAATGATTGCTTAGAATTTTAACTAACTCCAAAAGATGAACTTGGGCTATTTAACTCTCGGAGTGCTGATAGTTCTGGAAAATTCTTCCCCACTTCGGAGAGTTACGGAGTGAGTTTTCAATTGAAGCACTCCTGGTCCAAAATCACATCAGGCCTCACGTTTAACAGGGACTCAATGGGACGGTTGATTAACCTCTGCCCTTTCTCCTCAGAGGGTCAGGGTTCAAACCCAGTCTGAACTGAGAAGCTTGAATTTGACCTTCGAACCTTGCAATCTCCAGTAAGCAGACCTAAAGTCAACTTTCTACAAATCAATGAAGTCAGAGGATATGAGTATTGTTGGAAAATCTCATATGATGCCCACAGATTGTATCAATCTGTTCTGATGGCTGGATAACTTATTGCTGGTGTACAGCTACCACCAATCCTATTTCCCCTGCCAGTATAAGGAGCTGTTCAGTCATCTGTGGTGGAGGATGGATCACAAATAAGCCTCAGCAGAAATAAAGGACAACTTACTATTAGAAGATTGACCATAAGACTGTAAGGCATAGGAGCAGAACTTAGAATAGAATAGTTATTTATTGTCACTTGTATTTTTTATAAACAAAATGCAGTGAAAAGTGTTTCAGTCACCATACCACGGAATTTAAATTAATAATAGAAGCCATAACCTTTTTTAATTTATTCATTTGTAGGATGTGGGTGTCGCTGGTTGGTCAGCATTTATTGCCTGTCCCTAGTTGCCCCTTGAGAAGGTGGGGGTAAGCTGCCTTCTTGAACCGCTGCAGTCCATGTGCTGTAGGTTGACCCACAATGCCATTAGAGAGGGAATTCCAGGATTATGATCCAGTGACAGAGAAGGAATGGTGATATATTTCCAAGTCAGGATGGTGAGTGGCTCTGAGGGGAACTTGAAGATGGTAGTGCTCCCAACTATCTGTTGTCCTTGTCCTTCTAGATGGAAGTGGTCGTGGGTTTTGGAAGGTGCTGTCTGAGGATCTTTGGTGAATTTCTGCATCTTGCAGGTAGTACACACTGCTGTTACTGAGTACCAGTGGTGGAGGGAATGGATGCTTGTGGATGTGGTGCCGATCATGTGGGCTGCTTTATCCTGGATGTTATCGAGCTTCTTGAGTGTAGTTGGAGCTGCATCCATCCAGGCAAGTGGGGAGTATTCCATCGCACTCCTGACTTGTGCCTTGTAGATGGTGGACAGGTTTTGGGAAGTCAGGAGTTGAGTTACTCACCACAGTATTCCTAGCCAATGACCTGTTCTTGTAGCCATTTTTTTATGTGGTAAGGATAAGTCCGGTTGAATTTCTGCTCAATAATAACCCCCAGGATGTTGTTAGTGGGGAATTCAGAAATGGTAACATCATTGATTGTCAAAGGCTGGTGGTTAGATTGTCTATTATTGGTGATGGTCGTAATCTAGTGTTTGTGAGGCACAAATGTTACTTGCTGTTTGTCAGCACAAGACTGGATCTTGTCCAGATCTTGTTGCATTTGAACATGAACTGCTTCAGGATCTGAAGAGTTGTCAATAATGCTGAACGTTGTGCAATTCTCAGTGAACATCCCCACTTCTGACCTTATGATGGAGGGAAGGTCATTGATGAAGCAGCTGAAGATGGTTGGGTCTTGGACACTACCCTGAGGAACTCATGCAGGGATGTCTTGGAGTTGAGATGTCTGATCTCCAAGAACCATGACCATCTTCATATGTGCCAGGTATGACTCCAACCACCAGAGAGTTTGCCCCCTGATACCCATTGATTTCAGTTTTGCCAGGGCTCCTTGAAGCCACACTTGGTTGAATGCAGCCTTGATGTCAAGGGCTGTCACTCTCACCTCCCTCTGGAATTCAGCTATTTGTCCATGTTTGAACCAAGTCTGGAATGAGGTCAGGAGCTGAGTGGTCCTGGCAGAACCCAAACTGAGCCTCACTGAGCAGCTTAATGCTGATAAGGAAAGAAGATTAAGGCAAAGTCCATCTTCGTACAATTCCCAGCTTCTGGATTTGGGCAAAGACAACACTGCTGCAAGATGGCCATTCCAGGCTGCTGGAAAATCAGGCCAGAAGATTCAACAGCCAATGCGCTCAGGGAACAATCTTGTCGCTAATTGCCGATCCCAGGAAGGAAGACATCGCTAAAGCTGCCCAAAGGAATCCTGGGCCAACCCGTGTGATGGAATCCCAAGTCACACCATCGAAAACACTAAAGAAGAACCACCCAATTCAGCCCATTGAGCCTGCTCCACCCTTCAATCATAGCTGATATATTTCTCAACCCACTCTCCTGCCTTCTCCTCGTAACCTTCGATCCTCTTAACAATCGAGAGCTCATCTGTCTGTTTTATAAATGCACTCAATGATGTGTCCTCCACAGCCTTCTGTGTCAATGAGGCCACAACCAAAAACAACCCTCCTCTCAGTTCTGAGGGTCATCCCTTCACTCTGAAGCTGCACCCTCAGGTCCTAGTCTCTCCCGCTAGTGGAAACAGCTTCTTCACATCCACTCCATCCAGGTCTCTCAGTATTCTGTAAGTTTCAGTCAGATCCTTCATCCTTTTAAACTCCAAGGTGCACAGACCCAGACCCTCAATCACTCCTCATATGACAAATGAAGTCTCGTTCCCTAAAAGCTTAATTGCTATTGGAACTTTTAAAAATGTTTTTTATCTCTTTTCTCTCCTAATATTGTTGGGTATTTTTATTTCTCTTTGTTCAGTTGATGGTTTTGAACTCACCCACACTCCAGTGATGTCCTTCCTTGTCCAGGCAATAACATGATCCTTTAATTAGTTAAGGGTATATATAGTTCCTTGCTCTTGTCAGAGAATCAAAGGTGACCTTGCTGCAATGAATCTTGGCAACGACAATGGCTAGAGCCAAAAATGTATCCTGTGAATAAGATACACAAAGAGGTGCTAGAACTGGCAAAAAGCACCAACACTTTCCACTACTTTTCATCATTTTATATAAATGATTTGGATGTGAACATAGGAGGTATAGTTAGTAATTTTGCAGATGATACCAAAATTGGAAGTATAGTGGACAGCGAAGAAGGTTACCTCAGAGTGCGAAGGGATCTTGACCAGATGGGCCAATGGGGCTGAGGAGTGGCAGATGTAGTTTAATTCAGATAAATGCGAGGTGCTGCATTTTGGGAAAGCAAATCTTAGCAGGACTTATACACTTAATGGTAAGGTCCTAGGGAGTGTTGCTGAACAAAGAGACCTTGGAGTGCAGGTTCATAGCTCCTTGAAAGTGGAGTCGCAGGTAGATTGGATAGTGAGGAAGGCGTTTGGTATGCTTTCCTTTATTGGTCAGAGTATTGAGTACAGGTGTTGGGAGGTCATGTTGAGGCTGTACAGGACAGTGGTTAGGCCACTGTTGGAATATTGTGTGCAATTCTGGTCTCCTTCCTATCGGAAGAATGTTGTGAAACATGGAAGGGTTCAGAAAAGATTTACAAGGATGTTGCCAGGGTTGGAGGGTTTGAGCTATAGGGTAGGGGCTGAACAAGCTGGGGCTGTTTTCCCTGGAATGTCGGAGGCTGAGGGGTGACCTTACAGAGGTTTTTAAAATCATGAGGGGTGTGGAAAGGATAAATAGACAAGGTCTTTTCCCCCTGCGGTGGGGGAGTCCAGAACTAGAGGGCATAGGTTCAGAGTGAGTGTGGAAAGATTTAAAAGGGACCTACGGGACAACTTTTTCACGCAGTGGATAGTGCATGTATGGAATGAGCTGCCTGAGGATGTGGTGGAGGCTGGTACAACTGCAACATTTAAAAGACATCTGGATGGGAATATGAATAGGACGAGTTTGGAGGGATATGGGCCAGGTGCCTGGCAGGTGGGACTAGATTAGATTAGGATATCTGTCGGTATGGACGAGTTGGACCGAAGGGTCTGTTTCTGTGCTGTACATCTCTATGACTGTATGACTGTAGCGACATTAAAAAAAAGGGTCAGTATTTTGGTCATTTCATCAGCGGCTGAAGAGCTGCAGAGATCTCTTCTCCAGGAAAAAGTGGAGAGCAGCAGAAAGCAGGGGTTTGGGGTAATCTGGGTGTAACTCGATGATGGATGTCACAGGACAGCTTCAGATGAGCCACATGGATGTATGAGGATTGTGCAAGACGATAAGCAAGGCAGACCTGGAAAAAGTAGCATCAGTAGTGGAAGTAATGGTGTAGTGAGAGCATCAATCTCTGGGTGAGTAACCCACAGTTCCAGGTTGATCTTGAGGGGCAGAGATTCAAATCCCATTTCAGCCACTGGTGAAATTTAAAGTCAGTCACAACCGTAATAAAAAGTCAATTGTAATTTTAAAAAAACCCTCAGGTTCACTAGTCCCCCTTTCTTATAAATTCATTTATAGGATGACTAGGTCATTTATTGCCCAGGAGGCAGTTCAGAGTCAACCCCATCACTGTGGGTCTGGAGTCCCAAGTAGGCCAGACCAGGTTATGATGGCAGTTTCCTTCCCTTAAGGACATTATTGAGCCAGATGGGTTTTTTCAACCATCAACATTTTTATTGTCATCCTCAATTCCAGATTTTTTTAAAAATTGAATATGAATTCCACCCTCAGCTATGGTGGGCATCAAACTGATCCCCAGGACATGCACTTCTCACAATCTAGTCCACTGCATTTGCTGCTCACAATGTGGTCTCCTCTATGTTGGGGAAATAAAGCGTACACTTGATGACCGCTTTTCAGAATATCTAGATTCTGTCCGCAAAAAAGACCCTGAGCTTCCAGTTACTTATCATTTTAATGCCCCACCCCGTTCCCTGGCCAACATCTGTGTCTCAGACTGGCTGCAGTGCTCCAGGGAAGCCCAGCGCAAACAGGAAGGACAGCACCTCATCTTCCACTTGGGGACCCTGCGGCCGTCTGGACTCGATATCGAGTTCAATCATTTTAGGGCCTGACTCCCCCATGTCCTAGACCCCTACCAAACACATAAGAGGCCTTGTTATCACATTGTACAATAGGTACATGCAGCCTATTGTCAGTCACTAATAGTCTCCACTAACAGCTATTCGCCCTCCCAGCCACTCCTTTGTCAGTCCAACTGTTCTTCTCTCTCTTTGGGCTCTATCCCCACCTATTGGTTACTCCTTACCCCCTCCCCACACCACCCCCCACCCCACACCATCTTCTGTATATAAATCAACATCTTCCCCGCTAACATCAGTTCTGAGGAAGGGTCACTCAACCTGAAATGTTAACTCTGATTTCTCTCCACAGATGCTGCCAGACCTGCTGAGCTTTTCCAGTAATTTCTGATTTACAGCATTCACAATTATTTCGGTTTTCCCCAGAACATTACCTGGCTCTTCAGATTAATATCAGCAATCACACCTCCCCTTTAGGGAAGGAAATCTCCAATTCTTGCCTGGCCTGACCTACATATGAGGAGAAAGTGAGCACTGCAGATGCTGGAGATCAGAGTGGAGAGTGTGGTGTGCGAATAGCACAGCAGGTCAGGCAGCATCCGAGGAGCAGGGGAGTCGGGCATAAGCCCTTCATCAGGAAGGGTTCATATCACCTACATATGAGTCCAGATTTGGATCCAGGTGATTGACTCGTAACTACCCTCTGGGCAATTAGCAATGGGTTGTAACAGCTCACCACAATCAGCAACACCCATTCAGAATGTTTAAACATGTAGCAGCAATGGCAAAAACAGGTCATTATCATAGTGTGGTTTGTGGGATCTCACGTGTTTCTTATTATTATTCAATCATCGGTTTCACTGGCGTGACCCATTATTGGTTGCCCAGAGGGCAGTTAAGAATCAAACAACTTGCTGTGGGTGTGCTGTCACACACAGGCTAGACCAACCTGTGCTCAACATTAACTCTAGGCTATGGTTTGTAATGCAATTTGGGAAGTATGTAGAAAGGAAAATTGTTCCTGCCTTTTTTTCTTTCATTGCAGAGTTAGAAATAACATCAGCAATGTGAATATTATTTTCAGGAATCCTTCAGAGCTCCATGCATTCTCCCACACCCCACAACTACACTCCATTTGGACAAGTGATTGGGTGACAGAAAATAAAGATAATGAACTGTTGATGAAAGTAGTTGAAGCAGGTACATTAACAACATTTAAAAGGCATTTGGACAAATACATTTAATAGGAAAGGTTTAGAAGGATATGGGCCAAGTGCAGGGAAATGGGGTGAGTGTGGGTGGACATTTTGGTCGGCATGGACCAGTTTGGGCCAAAGGGCCTGTTTCCATGCTGTGGGACTCTACGTCTCTATAATAAACTCAGAACCAATACATAGAAAACTATATCTGCATTACCTCATCGATTCAGTCGGGTGAAGAAATCAATCAAGGAAGGTCACAGGTGAAACAAATTTTAATCTTCAAGGCAGTTGCCCCTCTTCTCTCCTGATGTTACCCTCAGGATGAGGCAGATCTCCTTGAGACCTGCTCACCTTCAGGAATCTCAGCACAAGGACCATTGTCTTGATGTGAAGCAAGGCAGCTGAGTGTTCATGGGCACAATCCAGTCTCCTGTCAACATTTGAACTTGAAGCAGGAAGCAGTGGATAATCATGAGGGCTGGGAACCCTTGACAGTTTTCCCTTCTGATCACTCCAGATGTACTGAGGGTAATTTGAAGGCCCTCACTACTCAGTAACTTAATCCATTACCATTGAGAAGATTGGGACCCAGAGTATCAAAAGGAAAAGTGTCCTTGGAACACCTAAAGAATAAAAGACAGAATAATTCTATTTGTGAAACAGGAATTATATAGAATATTTTAAATGTTTATAATTGAGCAGCGTGAGAGGAACTGGAGGAGATTAAACAAAGATTTATCGGGTACTGGCAAATGAATCTGACATTATGTATGTGTCTTGTATTAGGGTCTGACATCTCTGTGTTGTACATCTTATTTTAAGCCTTATGTGCGTGTGTCCTTCCTGTTAAACAAACCTTGCGTCCAGTTGCTGTGTTTGTGGTGCTCTTGATTCTGTAATTTTCCTTTAACTACAGAGGAGCCTTAATCATCCAGCATTCGATCTCAGATGATCCGAACATGATTGCAAGGACCCAAAACTTGGCTAACTATCTTATCCAGCATTGATTATCTGGCATTCGATTAACCGAGCGAAATACTCCCCGCCTGTGACCTCTGTACTTTAATTCCCCTGCGCCCGTTCTTAATGGGAATTGCTTATGTAAACCTGTCACGCCGTAATTCCACCCTCCGACCAGCTGTGGTGCT
This sequence comes from Chiloscyllium plagiosum, assembly GCF_004010195.1. Lineage (NCBI taxonomy): Eukaryota > Metazoa > Chordata > Chondrichthyes > Orectolobiformes > Hemiscylliidae > Chiloscyllium > Chiloscyllium plagiosum. The sequence goes on from NC_057740.1 coordinate 38,486,492, forward strand.
GTAGCATTGCTGTTTTGTATATTTCACTGTTACAGGGAAATTCCTTCCAGCTGTCCTTCCCAAAATGTAAAATATTGTAGCACTCACAACGATTAACAGATTATTTAAAGTAAAAGAAAATTAAAGAATGTATTTGTATTTTTTCATATTATATTCCCACTAAACTATGTATTTATTTCCATAACAAACTGAAATAACTTCACAGAGGCTGGTATCCCATCACTGAGTCGCCCTTTTTTTATATGTTCAGGATACATGGGCTCTAACAAACCAGCTCACTGCCAGTTCCTTGACTGAAGAGATCTTATAAATCTCCTGTTTATATCTGTCAGCCAGGGTTCCCTGATGGGCCAGGGTTAACAGGCCCAGTCAGGGATCTCCTAGTTAATATGGTCCATCTGGTCCTGTTATACAAACAGAAACAGAAATAGCTAGAGAAACTCAGCAGGTCTGGCAGCATCTGTGGAAAGAAATCAGAGCAACATTTCGAGTCCAGTGACCCTTCTTCAGAACTCCAAAGACAAGCAGGCTACTCTCCCTGGCCAAAGTTTAACTCTCGGGCAACATTTTCAAAACAGATTGCCTGGTCGTTTATCTCATTGCTGTGTTTGCGAGCTTGCTATGTGTCAATGGGTTGCTGTGTTTTCACGCACTTCAAAAGGTGGCTCAGTGGTTAGCATTGCTGCCTCACAGCACCAGGGACCCAGGTTTGATTCCAGCCTTGGGTGTTTGTGTGGAGTTTGCACATTCTCCCTGTGTCGGCGTGGGTTTCCTCTGGGTGCTCCAGTTTCCTCCCGCAGTCCAAAGCTGCGCAGGTGAGTTGGCCATGGTAAATTGCCCATAGTGTTAGGTGCATTGGTCGGGGGAGAGATAGGTCTGGGTGGGTTGCTCTTCGGAGGGTCAGTATGGACTTGTTGGGCTGAAGGGCCTGTTTCCACACTGTAGGGAATCTAATCTAATCTAATTGTCTGTTCACCATTTTCAGATACCTTTAGACCATCCAAGGCACTGCGTAAATGCATGGTCCTCTATAATTTTAACAAGACTTTGGATTGTAATATTCCTGACTTTGTTCAGAGATTCTGTGATCGTTCACCATTTTATAAACGCTGGGATAGTACTACAGGCTTGTTCTTGTTTTGACTTCTCCTTTACTGTGATATGATTTGTTAATCTTGGTTACCTTCTGTTCAGCTCATTCAGTCTTTGAGACAATAAAACCATAAGAAATAGGAACAGGAGCAGGCCATTCAGCCCCTCCACCATTCAGTGGAATCATGGCTGATCCAACATTCCCTGCCCTTTTCCTGTAATTCTAGATTCCCTTATAGATGAAAAATGTATCTATCTCAGCCTTAAACATACACAAGGGCCCCCACTGCCCTCTGTAGTAAGGAATTCCAAAGGCACACAACCCTCTGAGAGAAGAATTTCCTCTACGTCCCACTCTTAAATTGGCATTCCTTTATTCTGAGACATAGCCTGTGTCCTGGACTCTCTTGAGGCAAAACAACCTCTCAGTATTTATCCTGTCAAGCCTGTTAAGAATTGGTGGCTCAGTGGTTAGCACTGCTGCCTCACAGTACAAGGGTTCGATTCCGGCCTCAGGTGACTGTCTGTGTGGGATCTCCCCTCTCTGGGTGCTCCGGTTTCCTTCCACAGTCCAAAGATGTGCAGGTCAGGATGGATTGGCCATGCTAAATTGCCCATAATGTTCAGGGATGTGTAGGCTAGGTGCATTAGTCTGGGGTAAATGTAGAGGAATGGGTCTCTTCGGAGGGTCGGTGTGGAATTGAATTGAATTTATTGTCACATGTACCGAGGCACAGTGAAAAGTTTAAATTGTGAGTAATACAGGCAAATCACAGAGTTAAGTAGCATAGATCAGTAAATAATAGGTAAACAGCGGCAAAAACAAATAGTTAGGCCAAATGGCCTGTTTCCACAGTGCAGGGATTCCATGATTTTATGTTTCAATGAGATCACCTCTCATGCTTCTGAACTGTAGTGAATGGAGTCCCAACCTGTGTAACCTTTGCTCGTAAGGCAGTCCCTCCATATCAGGGATTATCTTAGTGAACCCACCCTGAACTGCCTCCAATGAAATGATGTCTTAAATAGGGGGACCAAAACTGCTCGCAGTGCTCCAGATGTGGTCTCAGTGGTGCCTTGTACAGTTGACTGAATTCTTTCCTTGAGAATCGCCGTCCATTCTCCAGTTGCACATTGTCGCTTTCTAACCCCAAATGTCAATAGAATGGTAATAGGGTTAGGAACATAAGTACTCAGAGTGGGAATGGGTTATACATTTCCGTCAGCCATCATTCAATGACTGATACTCGACCCAGTACCATTTCAGCATTCCCTTTAGATTAGAATCCCTGCAAGTGTGGAAACAGGCCCTTCAGCCCAACCAGTCCACACCAGCCCTCCAAAGACTAACCCACCCAGACCCATTTCCCTCTGACTAATGCACCTAACATTATGGATAATTTAGCACGGCCAACCCAACTAACGTGTACAACTTTGGGTTGTGGGAGGAAACCCACATAAACACAGGGCGAATGTGCAAACTCCACACAGACAGTCACCTGAGGCTGGAATTGAACCCGGGTCCCTGGTGCTGTGAGGTAGCAGTGCTAACCACTGAGCCACCGTGCCACCCCAAACATGTCCTTTAATTAATTCTTTCTTCTGCACGAATCACCAGGGTCTGTGTGTGGGAGTGTGTACAATGCTGGAGCAGCTGCTCATGTGTGGGGTCACACAGTTTAGAGTGAACCTTTCTCCACTTCACTCAATTCAATTAGAATTTTAAAAGCTATTGATTAAATCTCAGCCTTAAGTATAAAATTGTCTGAGCTCTCCCGTCTGGGCTAGCGAATTCCAAAGATGCACCAACCTCTGAGTGAAGAAAGATTCCCCTCATCTCATCGTAAGTGACCACCCCGATTCTGACAGTGTGACCCAGAGGTCCCACCTCTTTCCAGCCAGCGAAGCAGTCTCTCAGCAACTCCCATCCTAAACCCCTCAGAATCTTACACATCTCAATGTGATCGCTTTCCATTCTTCAAAACTATCCACACTTTCTGTTTAATTTCTCCTTGTATGGCAGGGGGCCAGTTAGCTCCATTGGCTGGACAACTGGTTTGTAATACAGGGTGATGCCAACAGTGTGGCTACAATTTGCACAACTCACAGAGGTGACCAAGATGGTCCTGCCTTCTCAACCTTTCCCTTTGACTGTGGCATGGGGGCCCTCAGGTTAGAGTCACCATCAGTCATCTCTCTCTAACAAGAGAACACCGTGTGGAGATGCTGGGGCAGACAAAGCCACGCAACACCAGGTCATCATCCAACAGGTTTATTTAAAATCACAAGGTTTTGGAGCACTGTCCTTTCATCAGGTGGAGTCACTTGGTCTGATGAAGGAGCTGCACGCCGAAAGTTTGTGATTTCAAATAAACCGGTTGGACTATAACCTGGTGATGTGTGACCTCTAACTTTTAACAAGAGAACTGCCCTGTTGCTCTCTGGGACTGTGGCAACTTTACCTCAGAGGCCAACACTTTGGTGTGATCTCACCAAAGCAATTGGTGAATTAGAACTATAATTATTTTGAAACATAGCTGCCTCTTGCACCCAAATTCCCATGCTATAACAATAGAATCTGCCTTCAAAATTGCATGTTTACCTTAACGTGGAATCTAACAGCGTGTATTTAAAATGCATTTAGTGATCAGACTCCAACATTCCTCTGTGTAAAATACAACACACTGCTGACAATAGGGTTAGGGTTTTATTGTTTGGTTAACCATCGCTCAGGACGATGTGGTTTTGCAATGAGTGAAGTGTTTGCTCATTTTCATTACAGCTAATTGCCTCAGAGATTTCAGCAACTTATCCCTTTTACGTTTGGCTGGGCTGTGATTAAGTGAGGACTGCAATGTGATTAAGTGCAAACAGTGAGATAATCAGGATCCTTGATGCGCTTGACATACTTCGCTGGAAAGGTACTTCGTCAAAGGAATGATAATCAAACTGCACTTTGCCTTGAACCACTTACAGATAATATCACAAACAACATGGGGCTGCAACCCAACTTGATCAGGATTAACCGACGTAATAGCAGCTCTCACAGGCTAAACATTTTGCTTGTTGTACAAGCCAACACAGTATGGGGCAATCTAATCCATTGTGTTTATGCCCGTTCCACACGAGGTCTTCAATTCATCCGACTCCCCTCAGCAGTTCCTCCACATTTACTGCAGTCTTTTTGTTTTAATTCCATCTTCAAATGTTTCTCTTCTAAATGTTATTAATTTTGCTCCCATTGCAACCCTTTCATTCCTATCTGTCATTTAAATTAGATTCGATTTATCTGGGTATGGAAAAACTTGTTATGTAAAATCTTGCCTTTACATTATCTCTGGTAATTTTACCAATCAATTAATTTTATCATATTTGTCTCAACCACCTGAATTGCCCCGGAACAGAGTGTTCTGCTCCGCCCTTTCACATTGCTATGGGTTTGGAGTTGCAGGCAGGCCAGACCAGGTAAGGACGGCAGATTTCCTTCCCTCAAGGACTGCAGTGTACCAGACAGGTTTTCACAACAATTGATGCTAGTTTCATGGTTTCCATCACTGGTGCTTCCTTTCAATAGAGTCATAGAGAGTCATAAAGTTGTGCAGCATGGAAACAGACCCTTCGGTCCAACTCGTCCATGCCAAACAGATATCCTAACTTAATCTAGTCCCATTTGCCTGTATTTGGCCCATATCCCTCTCAACCATTCCTATTCATAAACCCATCCAGATGCCTTTTAAATGTTGTAATTGTACCAGCCTCCGCCACTTCCTCTGGCAGCTCATTCCATACACGCACCACCCACTACGTGTAAAAGTTGCCCCTTAGGTCCCTTTTAAAACTTTCCCCTCTCACCTTAAACCTATGCCCTCTAGTTCTGGACTCCCCCACCCCAGGGAAAAGACCTTGTCTATATATCTTATCAATGCCCTTCATGATTTTATAAACCTCACTAAGGTCACCCCTCAGCCTCCGACGCTCCAGGGAAAACAGCCCCAGCCTGTTCAGCCTTTCCCTAAAGCTCGGACCCTCCAACCCTGGCCATTGGCTGAACTTTAAATTCCACGGGTTCTCATGATGAGATTAGAACCTGTCTCTGCATAGTACTGGTTTAGAAATTCTGCGACATTACCATTATACCACCATCTCTCTCACTGAACTAGGCAGACAGGTGTTGAGGCAGATGGCCAATGACCTGGTCGATGACGCAAGTTTTAGGCGATGTCTTGCAGCACGTGTGAGGTCGAGGGGTGAAAAATTTCAGGCAAGAAATTCCAAGAGCTCAGAAGCTCAGCAGCTGAAGATACCAAAGGGGGAGAAATGAAAATCAGAGACTCATAATGTCAGAATCGGAGGAGTGCAAGAATCGTGGAGGGTCTTGGAGATTGGTGGGAGGTGAGGAGGGGAATGCGTGAGGGGGATGTCAAGCTTTGAATTAGGATTTCAAAATGGAGCATTGCTGGATAATATGGACCAGTGCATATTGTTGGCCTGTGAGTGGAACTTAGAGTCAGAGAGGATTTAGTGAGAACTCTACTCAAAAAGCAACTAACCTGTGGGGGGGTAACTTAAAAACATGGTGAATCCTAAAGGTTTGAAACAACTCTAGAAGATAGAACAGCTTAAACCCATTGCACCCTGAAATGTTGCACAATTCTTCAAAAAGACAAACAAAATGGAGAAAATAGTTTGCATTTCAGAAATAAGTTGTTGTAAAGTACTTCAAGTCATTTTGAGCAGACGATAGGCACTATATAGTGTTAATCTTTATTTCTTATTTGTGGAAATGAAACTGACAGCTGGGATGTATTTCTGAAGCAATGTCACAAACTGTGGTCAAATTTATTCTAAGAAACACTTGATAATTTCACAAATCATCTGGACGGTTTCCAATCTGTACATTGTGGGCGCTGTCTATCTCAGCTTATAGATATGATTTTACTGCTCGAACTTTGGATGGTACGCGTCAAGTGCATAAAAGAAGTATCCCATGTGAGATTCAGCAAATTCTCTGCAAAAACAAAATCCACAACTGATAAACTGATGACCAGTGTCGATCTGCAACAATCTATTCTGATACCCTCTCATGACCAGTTTGATCCTCCACCACCAAGCCTTCAAACCAATTATTATTGCATTGATACCTCAGTTAAATACTTTTTTGCCTGATTTTATTTGGTCTCCCCATATGAAGAGTCTGGCTCATTCTAGAATACCAGATCTTTGGCTTAACAGATGTTTTGTGTACAAAAATATGGAATTAATGCAGAACCTTTCTAAGGGCGGCACAGTGATTAGCACTGCTGCCTCACAGCACCAGAGACCCGCGTTCAATTCCCGCCTCAGGCAACTGTCTGTTTGCATGTTCTCCCCGTGTCTGTGTGTGTTTTCTCTGGGTGCTTCAGTTTCCTCCCACAGTCCAAAAATGTGCAGGTTAGATGAATTGGCCATGCTAAATTGCCCGTAGTGTTAGGTGAAGGGGTAAATGTAGGGGAATGGGTCTGGGTGGGTTGCTCTTCGGAGGGTCGGTGTGGACTTGTTGGGCTGAAGGGCCTGTTTCCACACTATAATCTAATCTAATAATTCGCTGGAATGTTCTGATCAATTCTGCTCACTGTGCTTTAGGGAGGATACAAACATGAATCCATACTGGTTGGAGCGTGAGTAGGCCAAGCATGCACACATAAGTGGTGTTCACTCCTGCTGCGATCCAACAGGGGGCATGGTTCCAAATGTCCTTCGATGGATGTAAAGCAGATTGGGAACTTCAGAAGCGAGGAATGATGTTACGCAAATGCAAGCCTTTCTTTCACTGAGTCCATTTCCCCCCAGCGTCCACTGGCAAATTCTCTGCAATTCTCCTCATTGTGAACTGGGTGCCTTGGACCTTGTTCGTGAATGGGTCTCACCAAATGATTAGTTCCACAACAAAATAGAAATAGACCATAACCATAAGACCATAACGCATAGGAGCATCTAACCGTTCAGCCCATCGAGTCTGCTCCTCTATTTAGTGAGATCAGGGCTGGTCTGATAATCCTGGACTCCACTTTCCTGTCTTTTTCCCATACCCTTTAATTCCATTACTGATTAAAAATCCATCTATCTCAGTTTTGAATTCACCTAACAACCCAGCCTTGCCCTCTTTCTTCCAAATTCACTGTCCTCTAGAGAGAAGAAATTCCTTCTCATCTCTGTCTTAAACGAGTGACCCCTTACCCTGGGAACATTCCCTAGAACCTGCAGCATGGAGAGGCAACCCTTCCACAAGGGCCTTGTCAATTTCCTAACAATCTTAACTGACCCAATGAGGTCACCTCTCAGTTTTATAAACTATAATGTGTACAAGATCACCCTACAAGCCTCCGCTTGGAAAACGATCCCTCCGTACCTGGTGCCAGCCTCACAAACCTTTCCCGATCTGCCTCCAATTTGAGCTTACTGAGGCATGCAAGTTTCAACCTGTTTTTTTTTCCTTCATAGAGTCACAGCATCGTACAGCATTGGATTGTGGGAGGAAATCAGAGCACCTGAAGGAAACCCACACAGACAGTCGCCCAAGGCTGGAATTGAACCCAGATCTCTGACGCTGTGAGGCAGGAGTGCTAACCACTGAGCCACTAAGTGTCTTGTATAGCTTTAGCAAAATGTCCCTATTTTATATAAGTATTCCATTCCATTTGAAATGAAACCAGGTTCCGTGATTAATGGACTCTGGCTGGAAAGAGAGACATATTATCAAAGTTTCATGTGGTGCATCCATCAGGACAAAATGCAAGAAAACCAAATTTTCAAACAATCACAATTGTAAATACAATATCAGAAATTGCTGAAAAAAAACAGACAGGTTCTGGCAGCACCTGCATAGAGAGATCAGAGTACATGTGTTGGGTCTGGTGCCCTTCTTCAGAATAACAACCTACACTACAGGAGAAAACAGTTCTGATTGGTTAACAAGTCAACTTTGATTGGCCAAGATGTTGCTATGAACAAAGCAAATGGAGGCCTGTAAGCCCAGCAAGCCCTAGGTAATTCCATAAAGGCACAAGGCTTGAGCATATTACTTCTGTTTGCAGAGAGTGGGCTTAGTGGGAGTTGATTGAGCCCAGTTACTAAAGGATTGAGATGGCTTAGGTATTTTTGAAATCCTTCCTGCAACACTTATGGTTCATAAGTGTTCCCTGGTATGTGTATTAATTTTAGTTGATGCAGACCTTTGTCATCAGAATGCCATCTAGTCCTGTGCAAGCCACCTCCCCATCCTCAAAACCAACCTTAAAGGTCTTGGTTCAAAATGGTAGCCATGATATGAAGGAACCAGTGTTGGACCGGAGTGGACAAAGTCAGAAGCCACACAACACAGGTTTATTTGAAATCACAAGCTATCGGAGTCCTGCTCCTTCAATAGGTGACCTTTGTTACCTGACAAAGGACCAGCACTCCGAAAGCTTGTGGTTTCAAATAAACCTGTTGGACGATAACCTGGTGTTGTGTGGCTTCTGACCTAGTCTGAAAGTCAGCAAACACAAACAGAGTTGTCTGCAGTGTTTATCACTGGGTCAGGCATTTCTAGAAATAACATTGCATTCGGTTCTTAGATATGTTCTCCTGTCAATCTCATTGTGACGTCCTGCCCAAGGTTGGCTGATCATTTTAAAACATAGAACATCATAGTGCAGTACAGGCCCTTCGGCCCTCGATGTTGCACCGACCTGTGAAATCAATCTGAAGCCCATCTATCTTACACTATTCCATTTTCATCCTTTTGTTTATCCAATGACCATTTAAATATCCTTAAAGTTGGTGAGTCCACCACTGTTATAGGCAGTGCGTTCCACATCTCTGCTACTCTCTGAGTAAAGAAACTGCCTCTGACATCTGTCCTATATCTATCACCCCTCAGTGTAAAGCTATGCCCTCTTGTGCTGATTATCACCAACCGAGGAAAAAGGCTCTCACCCTATCTAACTCTCTGGTCATAGTGTATGCCCCTATTAAGTCACCTCTTAACCTTCTTCACTCAGCCTTTCCTCATACGACCTTCCCTCCATACCAGGCAACATCCTAGTAAATCTTCTCTGCATCCTTTCCAAAGATTCCACATCCTTCCTATAATGCGGTGACCAGAACTGCACGCAATACTCCCAATGCAGCCGCACCAGAGTTTTGTACAGCTGCAACATGATCTCATGGCTCCAAAACTCAATTCCTCTACCAATAAAAGCTAACACACCATATGCCTTCTTAACAATTCTATCAACCTGGGTGGCACCTTTCAGGGATCTATGTACATGGACACCGAGATCTCTCTGCTCATCTACATTACCAAGAATCTTACCATTAGCTCAGTACTCTGCATTCTTGTTACTCCTTCCAAAGTGAATTACCTCATATTTTTCCGCATTAAATTCCATTTGTCACCTCTCAGTCCAGCTCTGCAGCTTATCTATGGCCCTCTTTAACCTGCAACATCCTTCCGCATTGTCCACAACTCCCCATATTTCGACACCCTCATCCAGATCAGTTTTACAATTGGCAAACAGCAGTGACCCCCAACACCAATCCTTGCAGTACACCACTATAACTGAACTCCAGGATAAACATTTCAACCACTACTCTCTGTCTTCTTTTAACTAGCCAATTTCTGATCCAAACCACTAAATCACCCTCAATCCCATGCCTCCATATTTTCTGCAATAGCCTACCATGGGGAGCCTTATCAAACGCTTTACTGAAATCCAGATACACCACATCAACCGCTTTACCTTCGTCCACCTGTTTGGTCACCTTCTCAAAGAACTCAGTAAGGTTTGTGAGGCACAACCTACATTTCACAAAACCGTGTTGACTATCCCTAACCCAAATTATTCCTTTCTAGATGATTATAAATCCTATCTTCAAAGTTTGTGAGAAGATTTGTAGCTCGGGTGCTCGTTGCTGTGGTTCTGTTCGCTGAGCTGGAAGTTTTTGTGGCAAACGTTTCGTCCCCTGTCTAGGTGACATCCTCAGTGCTTGGGAGCCTCCTGTGAAGCGCTTCTGTGGTGTTTCCTCCGGCATTTATAGTGGCCTGTCCCTGCTGCTTCCGGTTGTCAGTTCCAGCTGTCCGCTGTAGTGGCCGGTATATTGGGTCCAGGTCGATGTGTTTGTTAATGGAGTTTGTGGATGAGTGCCAAGCTTCTAGGAATTCTTTGTTTGGCTTGTCCTATAATAGTATTGTTGTCCCAGTCAAATTCATGTTGCTTATCATCTGCATGTCTGGCTACTAAGAATAGCTGGTCGTGTCGTTTCGTGGTGAGTTGGTGTTCATGGATGCGGATCGTTAGCTGTCTTCCTGTTTGTCCTATGTAGTGTTTTGTGCAGTCCTTGCATGGGATTTTGTACACTACATTAGTTTTGCTCATGCTGGGTATCAGGTCCTTCGTTCTAGTGAGTTGTTGTCTGAGGGTGGCTGTTGGTTTGTGTGCTGTTATAAGTCCCAGTGGTCGCAGTAGTCTGG
>NC_057740.1:38497593-38501010 GCF_004010195.1 Chiloscyllium plagiosum
TCTCCTTGGTGTTGAGGTTATGTGTTTGTCTTTTCCTTGTTATCAGGGGTACGATACTTTGTCTCACTGTTTGTTGTGTCTCTTCTGTCAGTCCATTGTTCCTGAGTGTGCATTCTAGTGCTGCTAGGAAGTCTGCTGTCTTGGCGTCCCTGTGGTTGTAGTAGAGTCCCTTGGCCAGTATTGTTCTTTCCGTGTCTGTGGGAGAGGTTTCTAACCCAGGTGTGTGTTGTGGTGTCTTCTTTATTGTGTGTTAGTTTGGCCATTTTTTCTTTTAGTGCCATTTTTTTGCGGTGTGTGTGGTCCTGTTCTGTCCTATGGTAACGGCCTGTTCTATGGTCCGGGTCCATTCCTGATTGGTGGTTTTTGAAATTAACGACTTTTGGCACGCAATTTCATGTCTGTATCTGTGAAGTCTGTTGTGCGCGTCTGTAATCATTACCTGGATCATCCTTTGTCCGTTCTGTCTGGCTGTGTCCCTGGCCTGTGGGTTGTTGACTGGTGGTCTGTATCTGACACATAGGATTCGATTCTTTCGGCATTCATGCAGGAACCGGAGTTGTTCGTATCCTATCTCTTATAATCCTTTCCAAAACTTTGGCTACAACAGAAGTAAGGCTCACCGGTCTGTAATTACCAGGGTTGTCTCTACTCCCTTTCTTAAACAAGGGGACAACATTTGCTATCCTCCAGTCTACTGGCACTATTCCCGTAGACAATGACATTATAAAGATCAAAGCCAAAGGTTCTGCAATCTCCTCCCTAGCTTCCCAGAGAATCCTAGGATAAATCCCACCCGGCCCAGGGACATATCTATTTTCACACTTTCCAGAATTGCTAACACCTCCTCCTTATATACCTCAATCCCATTTAGACTAATAGCCTCTTTCTCAGTACTCCCCTTGACCACATTGTCTTTTTCCAGTGTGAATATTGGTGAAAAATATTTATTTAGTGCTTCTCCTACTTCCTCGGACTCCACGCACAACTTGTCACTACTGTCCTTGATTGGCCCTAATCTTACCCTGGTCTTTCTTTTATTCCTGACATACCATTAGAAAGCTTTAAGGTTTACCTTGATCCTACCTGCCGAAGACTTCTCATGCCCCCTCCTGGCTCTTATTAGCTCTCTCTTTAGGTCTTTCCTGGCTAACTTATAACTCTAAAGTGCCCTAACTGAGGTTTCATGCCTCATTTTAACATAAGCCTCCTCCTTCCTCTTGACAAGAGCTTCAACTTCTTTCGTAAATCACGGTTCTCTCACTCAACCACTTTCTCCTTGCCTAACAGGTACATACTTATCAAGGACACGCAGTAGCTGTTCCTTGAACAAACTCCGCATTTCAATTGTGCCCATGCCCCGCGGTTTCCTTCCCCATCCTATGCATCCTAAATCTCACCTCATCGCATCATAATTGCCTTTCTCCCAGCAATAACTCTTGCCCTGCGGTATATACTTATCCCTTTCCATCGTTAAAATAAACATCACTGAATTGTGGCCTCACCACATATCTTGGCCAATATCATGGCTAAAATATTTCAATGAGTAGCAATCATCTTCAGACTGCTGCTCTGCTAGATTCTCCCACCCCTTGACGTTGCTCTACATTTCTTCCCAGACCTCCTGACTTCCCTAAAAGAGGGAAGGTTACCCTTGAAACGTGGGCGGCACGGTGGCTCAGTGGTTAGCACTGCTGCCTCACAGCACCAGGGTCCCAAGTTCAATTCCAGCCTTGGGTGATTGTGTGGTATTTGCACATTCTCCCCTTGTCTGCATGGGTTTCCTCTGGGTGCTCCGGTTTCCTCCCACAATCCAAAGATGTGCAGGTCAGGTGAATTGGCCATGCTAAATTGCCCATAGTGTTAGCTGCATTAGTCAGACGGAAATGGGTCTGGTGGGTTGGGTTCCTCTTCAGAGGGTTGGTGTGGACTTGTTGGGCCAAAGGGCCTGTTTCCACGCTGTAGGGAATCTAATCTAATCTCCCTTTCAGTGCAGTAGAATCAGGGAGAAGACAACGCACCTCCGTTTCGCTCTCTGCACATGCTGGTGGAGAGCAAGTCTCAATATCCACAGGAAGATCTATTGAGTACAGGAGTTGGGACATCATGTTGAGGTTAGTGAGGCCATTTCTGGAGTTCTGCTACAGGAAGGAGGTTATTAAATTGGAGAAGGTTCAGCAGACATTTATTAGGATGCTGTCGGGAATAAAGGGATTGATTTATAAGGAGTAGTCGGTTAGGCAGCATAGGAGGTTGAGGGGTGACCTTACAAAGATTTATAAAATCATGAGAAACAGAGATAAGGTGAATAGCAAATGTTTTTTTATCCCCCAGGGTGAGGGAGTTCAAAACTAAAGAGCACAATTTTAAGGTGCGAGAAGCTAGATTTTAAAGGGACTCGAGGGGCTACTCTTTCACACAGAGGGTAATAACGTGTGTGTGGAATGAGCTGCCAGAGGAAGTGGTAGATGCAGGTACAGTTCCAAATTTTAAAAGTCATTTGGACAGGTACATGAATAGAAAAGGTTTAGAGGGATCTGGGCCAAATGCAGCCAAGTGGGACGAATTTAGTTTGGGAAACGTGGTCGGTGTGGACGAGTTGGACTGAAGTCGTGAGTTTCCGTGCTGTTCGACTCTGAGGCTTTACGTCAGTGATATATGTGGGGGGGGTAAGATGGTGTGGGTGAATGGGTAAGTGCTATATAATGGTATGACTTTAATAATAATAACTGTTATTATCGACAATAATACAAAGTTATTCTATTATTGGATAGAGAAACTCAGCAGATCTTGACAGTATTAGGCAAGAACTTTCGAAAGCTGATTGGAGGCTGATGTTTGCAGGTAAAGGTACAGCTGGAAAATGGGAAGCCTTCAGAAATGAGATAACAGGAATCCAGAGAAAGTATATTCCTGTCGGAGTGGAAGGGAAGGCTGGTAGGTATAGGGAATGCTGGATGACTAAAGAAATTGAGGGTTTGGTTAGGAAAAGGAAGGAAGCATATGTCAGGTATAGACAGGATAGATCGAGTGAATCCTTAGAAGAGTATAAAGGCAGTAGGAGTATACTTAAGAGGGAAATCAGGAGGGCAAAACGGGGACATGAGATAGCTTTGGCAAATAGAATTAAGGAGAATCCAAAGAGTTTTTACAAATATATTAAGGACAAAAGGGTAACTAGGGATACATTAGGGCCCCTCAAAGATCAGCAAGGCGGCCATTGTGTGGAGCCACAGACAATGGGGGAGATACTAAATGAATATTTTGCATCAGTATTTACTGTGGAAAAGGATATGGAAGATATAGACTGTAGGGAAATAGATGGTGACATCTTGCAAAATGTCCAGATTACAGAGGAGGAAGTGCTGGATGAAAATCGTTAAAGGTGGATAAATCCCCAGGACCTGATCAGATGTACCC
>NC_057740.1:38501328-38502777 GCF_004010195.1 Chiloscyllium plagiosum
GTAGAAGACAGAGGGTGGTGGTGGAGGGTTGTTTTTCAGACTGGAGGCTTGTGTCCAGTGGAGTGCCACAAGGATCGGTGCTGGGCCCTCTAGTTTTTGTCATTTACATAAATGATTTGGACACGATTATAAGAGGTACAGTTAATAGATTTGCAGATGACACCAAAATTGGAGGTGTAGTGGACAGCGAAGAGGGTTAACTCAGATTACAACAGGATCTGGACCAGATGGGCCAATGGGCTGAGAAGTGGCAGATGGAATTTAATTCAGATAAATGCAAGGTGCTGCATTTTGGGAAAGCAAATCTTAGCAGGACTTTTACACTTAATGGTAAGGTCCTATGGAGTGTTGCTGAACAAAGAGACCTTGGAGTGCAGGTTCATAGCTCCTTGAAAGTGGAGTTGCAGGTAGATAGGATAGTGAAGAAGACATTTGATATGCTTTCCTTTATTGGTCAGAGTATTGAGTCCAGAAGTTGGGCGGTCATGTTGCGGCTGTACAGGACATTGGTTAGGCCACTGTTGGAATATTGCGTGCAATTCTGGTCTCCTTCCTATCGGAAAGATGCTGTCAAATTTGAAAAGGTTCAGAAAAGATTTACAAGGATGTTGCCAGGGTTGGAGGATTTGAGCTGTAGGGAGAGGCTGAACAGGCTGGGGCTGTTTTCCCTGGACCATGAGAGGCTGAGGGGTGACCTTATAGAGGGTTACAAAATTGTGAGGGGCATGGATAGGGTAAATATTCAAAGTCTTTTCCCTGGGTGGGGGAGTCCAAAATTAGAGGGCATAGGTTTAGGGTGAGAGGGGAAAGATATAAAAGAGACCTAAGGGGGCAACGTTTTCACGCAGAGGGTGGTATGTGTATGGAATGAGCTGCCAGAGGAAGTGGTGGAGGCTGGTACAATTGCAACATTTAAGTGGCATTTGGATGGGTATATGAATAGAAAGGGTTTGGAGGGATATGGGCCAGGTGCTGGCAGGTGAGACGAGATTGGGATGGGATATCTGGTCAGCATGGACAAGTTGGACCAAGGTGTCTGTTTCCATGCTGTACATCTCTATGATTCTATGGCTCTAAGATCTGGCAACATCTGTGGTGAGAGAAACAATTAACATTTGAGTTGAATATGACTCTTATAGAGTCATAGAGGTGTACAGCACGGAAACAGACCCTTCGATCCAACTTGTCCATGCTGACCAGATATTGGATCAGTGGTGCTGGAAGAGCACAGCAGTTCAGGCAGCATCAAAGGAGCTTCGAAATCGACGTTTCGGGCAAAAGCCCTTCATCAGGAATAAAGGCAGAGAGCCTGAAGCGTGGAGAGATAAGCTAGAGGAGGGTGGAGGTGGGGAGAAAATAGCATAGAGTACAATGGGTGAGTGGGGGAGGGGATGAACGTGATGGGTCAGGGAGGAGAGGGTGGAGTGGATAGGTGGAAAAGGAGATAGG
>NC_057740.1:38504554-38512528 GCF_004010195.1 Chiloscyllium plagiosum
TGAGGCGTTGGGGGCCGGGGAAATGGAAGTCTTGGAGGAGGTGGGGGGCGTGGGTGGTGTCTCGAACGTATGTGGGGAGTTCCTGGACCAGTGGGATAGGACAGTGTCGAGGTAGGTAGAGATGAGTTCAGTGGGGCAGCAGCATGCTGAGACAATGGGTCGGCCAGGGTGGTCAGGCTTGTGGATCTTGGGAAGGAGGTAGAACCGGGCAGTGCGGGGTTCCCGGACTATGAGGTTGGAAGCTGTGGGTGGGAGATCTCCTGAGGTGATGAGGTTCTGTATGGTCTGGGAGATGATGGTTTGGTGATGGGGGGTGGGGTCATGGCCGAAGGGGCGGTAGGAAGAGGTCTCCTCGAGTTGGCGTTTGGCTTCAGCGGTGAAGAGGTCAGTGCACCAGACTACCACTGCGCCCCCTTTATCCGCTGGCTTGATGGTGAGGTCAGGTTTGGAGCAGAGGGATTGGAGGGCTGCGCGTTGTGAGGGTGAGAGGTTGGAGTGGGGGAGGGGGGTCGACAGGTTGAGGCGGTTAATGTCCCGGCGGCAGTTGGAAATGAAGAGGTCGAGGGCAGGTATTAGGCCAGCGCGGGGTGTCCAGGTGGATGCAGTGTGTTGGAGGTGGGCGAAGGGGTCCTCGGAAGGTGGGCGGGAGTCCTGATTGTGAAAGTAAGCTCGGAGGCGGAGGCGACGGAAGAATTGTTTGATGTCATGACGTGTATTAAATTCATTGATGCATGGACGGAGGGGGATGAAGGTGAGGCCTTTGCTGAGGACTGATCGTTCGTCCTCAGTGAGGAGAAGGTCTGGGGGGATGGTGAAAACTCGGCAGGGCTGGGAGCTGAGATCTGGTGTGGGTGTAGAGCTGGGAGTGGGGGCGGAACCTGTAACTGGAGTGGGTGTGATGGTGGGGGGAATGGGGGTGGAGTCATGAGCAAGGGTGGTGTTCCCCTCGGGGTTCTGGGGGGGTGGGGATAGTGACAGTGGGGTCTGTGAGGGTCATGTCAGCAGAATGCAGGTGAGTGGCGCTGGTGGGGGCGGAAGTGAGCCATGTAGATGGAGTCCATGGATGGAAGATTGGTTTCTGTGATGGCCTGGGCTGTGCACACCACCTTCTGTAGATTCTTACAGTCCTGGGTAGAGTAGTTACCGTACCAGGCTGTTATGTGCCCAGACAGTATGTTCTCAACGGCGCACCTGTAGAAGTTGGTGAGGGTCCTGAATTTCCTGAGCTGCCTGAGGAAGAAGAGGTGTTGTTCTTGACCATCGCATCTACATGTGAAGTCTAGGACAGGTTGTTGGATATCATCACTCCAAGGAACCTGACCCTGTCCACCCTCTCAACCATCTGCTCCATTGATGGAAAGAGGTCATATTCTCCTCTCTTTCTGAAGTCAACAATCAGTTCTTTAGTTATACCAATATTTAGAGAGAGGTTGTTCTCATTGCACCATGTCACCAAGCCCTCTATCTCCTTGCTATATTCTGACTCATCATTATTTGATATCCATCCTACCTTAGTGGTGTCATCAGAGACGTTTTCCAGACATTCTGAGCCCCAACCAATCTGTTTTCAGTCACTGACTCCCCTTGGAGCCAGTGTTTGGAGAGCAGCAGACTAATGGGCAGCTTTATGAGCATCTTCAGGTTGTGAAAAGATTACACAAGCCTCTTTCAAGCTGGACAAGAGCTAAAGGCCATATATAAAAGATCGTCAATAATAAACTCAGTTCAGGAGGAACTACATCAGCCAGAGGGTGGTGACAATGTGGAGCTCACTGTCATGTTAATGATAATTGAATAATGCTCAATCACTCATCGGGGATTGATTATTTCAGGCAGTTTAGTTTATTTAAAATAGTAAGACACACTTAAAGTCAGAAGCAGACATTCCAGCAAACCCACTGGTTGTGCAGCATGCACAATTCCAGCAGACTCATTCTCAGGCAGAGTCACAGCATTGTATGTACACAGCACATACAGTCCTTAAAAGTGAAGCCTGTTAAAGGCAAGATACAGGTACAACACATCCTTCCTTTCCAAAAAGAAGATTAACCATTTACAACAACAAGAGAGCCAGTAATGTGTGGGCAATGTCTTGTTTTGTCCAGATAATGTGGTGGTAACTTTGTCCGGAACTGCCACTGATTTTCAGTTGTCAGGGATACCATCGGTCCTCCCTGTTTGTGATGTAAAGGTTTTCTTTCACGGCCTGTGGTTGGCTTTTCAGAATTGGCCTCTACTGACGTATGGGAGGAAGTGAGGACTTCAGATGCTGGAGATCAGAGTCAAAAGCTGGGGTGCTGGAAAAGCACAGCCGGTCAGGCAGCATCCGGAGAGCAGGAGAGTCAACATTTTGGGCATAAGCCCTTCATCAGGAATGTGATTGGGCTGATGAAGGGCTTTTGCGTGAAACATCACTTTTCCTGCTCCTCGGATGCTGCCTGACCTGCTGTGCTTTTCCAGCACCACACGTTTCGGCTCTCTTGACACATTAAAGACAAGCTTTGTTCCAGATTAGCCACTGACTGGGAGGGGGGGGTGGGGCCGGGGAGAAGGTAGCTAAGAGTGTAATTGGTGGATGGAGGTGGGGGTAAAGGTGATAGGTCGGAGAGGAGGGTGGAGTGGATAGGTGGGAAGGAAGATTGGCAGGCGGGACAGGTCATGAGGGCAGTGCTGAGCTGAAAGGTTGGAACTGGGGTAAGGTGAGGGAGGGAAAATGAGGGAACTGGTGAAGTCCACTTTTATGGAGTGTTGGAGTCTTTTTCCCAGGGTGGAAATGTTCTTCAAGTTGTTTCTAACCATCCAATTACGGATTTATTCCCTCATTTGGTAACCACTGATTTCACTCTGTTTTCTCCTAATTCTGACAACAGTTTATCCTTTTGTTCATCTTGTATACATCACTCCTTCATTACATGCTGTAAGAAATGTCCAGCCTTTTCCATTGTCTTACCTCGGAGGACTGTTGAGGCTGGGACGTTAAGTGTATTCAAGGCTGAGAGATTTTTAATCACTATGGGAAGCGAGGGTTCTGGGGAAAAGGAGCGAAGGATGATCAGATCAACTACAATCTCATTGAATGGCAGAGCAAACCTGATGGGCTGAATGGCCTATGTTTTAAAATTGCTAGGATAGTGAAGGAGGCATTTGGTACACTGGCCTTTATTGGTCAGAGTATTGAGTACAGGAGTTGGGAGGTCATGTTGCAGCTGTACAGGACATTGGTTAGGCCACTGTTGGAATTCTGTATTCAGTTCTGGTCTCCCTCTTATCGGAAAGATGTTGTGGAACTTGAAAGGTTTCAGAAAAACCCTTGTTGTCAGGGTTGGAGGATCTGAGCTACAGGGAGAGGCTGAATAGGCTGGGGCTGTTTTCCCTGGAGCATCGGAGGCTGAGGGGTGACCTTAAAGAGGTTTACAAAATTATGAGGGGCACGGATAGGGTAAATAGACAAAGTCTTTTCACTGGGGCCAGGAAGTCCAGAACTAGAGGGCATAATAGGTTTAGGGTGAGAGGGGGAAGATATAAAAGAGACCTAAGGGGCAACTTTTTCACACAGAGGGTGGTGCGTGTGTAGAATGAGCTGCCAGAGGATGTGGTGGAGGCTGGTACAATTGCAACATTTAAGAGGCATTTGGATGGGTATATGAATAGGAAGGGTTTGGAGGGATATGGGCCAGATGCTGACAGATGGGACTAGATTGGATTGGGATATCTGGTCGGCCTGGACGGGTTGGACAGAAGGGTCTGTTTCCATGCTGTACATCTCTACGACTCTATAATGAGAGGCATGGATGGGCTGGATAGTTGGAGTCGAGAGAGTGGTGCTGGAAAAGCACAGCAGGTCAGGCAGCATCTGAGGAGCAGGAGAATAGGGGGCATAGGTATAAAATGAGAGGGGGAAAGTTTAAGAGAGATGTGGGAAGAAGGTCTTTACACAGAGGCAGGTTGGTTCCGGGAATATGTTGCCATGGCTGGCGGTGGAAACAGATATGAGAGCAACATTTAAGAAGTACTTTGAAAAGAAACCATGAACAGGCAGAAAATGGAGGAATACTGTCCACACGCAGGCGGGTGGGATTAGTTTAGAATAGCATCGTGATCGGCATAGACGTGGTGGGCCGAAGGGCCTGTTCCTGTGCTGTACAGTTCTATCTTCTATGTTCTCTTGCCATGTCGTATGCTCATATGGACCTTCTTTGAAGCCTGGGCCCTTACCACTTGGTAATTCAGTGGTTCCTTAGCTTCCTCTCTGTACTGCTTGAGTTTATTTTCACCAGGCTCTCTCTACTGGCTAAAATAACTCCACAGAGGCCAGGACCCCGACACCGAGTCCCTCTTTATACACGTGGGGAGAGTCCTCGACACTAATCCAGCTCCCTCAGAGCCAGCTCTCAGTGTGAACAGAGCCCCTGACACTACTGTCTATTTTTTATTATTTTATTAAACAGTACAAAATACAGTTAACAATAAACAGAAAATGGCAGTTCACAATAAAAAAAAACCCAATATATACAGGGGCAAGGGCAGCAAAGCCAAACCCCAAACCCCACTGTTCAACCCATTTTCAGGGAGATAAAGACAGACCTCAAACCCCACTTCCAGTCATGACAAAGATAACAGTAACAAACACAGAAAAGGCAGTGCAATCAAATCAGAGACAGTGCACAGAACACTGACCCAATATAGCTATAAAATAACACCTGACACCCGTCCACACCACATACTGATCAGACTGTCCTTAACTAGCCTTCTTGCAGGACAGTCATCGGCCTTGCGGTCTCTGTCCGCTCTGTATACTGACTAACCCTCCACAGGCCACACTCCTGTTTATTTGTTTTTTCCCTAACCCTCACACTACCGCCTAACTGCGGTAGTGCTTATTTTTCCCCCCGCACCCATGTTGTGTGTGTGTGGATGAGAGACACAGTGAGAGACACAAGGTGTACAAATCGTTATTCAATTTCCACCACCAGGAAGAAAGGAAACACCCAAGTGGCCAGTGACAAGCAGTGCCCTTACACTCCTGTTTATTTTTTTTTAATTCCCTGTTTTTTTTATTAAACCCCCACACTACCGCCCATGGTGTGTGTGTGTGTAGGTGTGAGACACAGTGAGAGACACAAAGTGCACGAATCTTTATTCAATTTCCACCACCAGGAAGAAAGGAAACACCCAAGTGGCCAGTGACAAGCAGTGCCCTTACACTCCTGTTTATTTTTTTTTAATTCCCTGTTTTTTTTATTAAACCCCCACACTACCGCCCATGGTGTGTGTGTGTGGAGGGGCAGGCAGTCGGCCCTAACGACCCCCTCCACGGCCCGCTGCCTGGACCTGTTGATGGACACTCCTGTTTATTTCTTTTTTAAACAAATTACAAAAACAGTTTACAACAAACAGTTACATTTACAGCTGCATACAAGAGACAGCAATTTTACGAGGGAGAGGAGCAGCAAAGCCAGGCCCCAAACCCTACCATTCAAACAGTTTACAGGGACATGAGGACAAACCTCAAATCCCAGTTTCACATAAAAATATAAAGAGACAACAGCAATGACAGTTGTACATTAGACAGTACTGTTACATACAAAAGTGCAGACAATACAGACCCAGCAAGCCCCCGCCCCTCCCACCTTCCGACCACTCTAAGGCAGCCCGCCCCTACCCACCTTCCAGTTCTCGGTCCACACCGACACACCTTTTGACCACCTCTAGAACACCCCGGGGTGACAGCGGTCAGGACGGCCTACCCACCTTCCGGCTTCACTAACCACCCTCAGCACCTTCCGACCACCTCTGGGGCAGCCCGCCCCGGTACCTGCCCGAGGTGACAGCGCTGAGGATGGATACCCGCCTTCTGGCTCTCGATCTGCCCCTATGTACCATTGGGCTCTCACCCACCCCGTTGCACCTCCGACCAGTGGGCTATCCTGGCACACCTTTCGGCCACCTCTAGGACAGCCCGTCCCCTTCCCTGGGACGACAGCGTGTAGGGTAGCCCACAAGCCTTCCGGATCTCAGCCCGCCCCTACACGCCTTCTGACTCTCAGCTGCTCTGACACCTTTCGACCACCTCTAGGACAGCCCGTCTCGATTACCCCTTCTCGGGATGACAGTGCTCAGAACAGCCTACCCACCATCTGGCTCTCGGGGCGACTGGCATCAGGGTGGCCTACCCAACCTCCAGCTTTTGGGACAGCCTACCAACCTTCACATTCACAGGATGGCCTACCCACCCTCCGGCTCTCAGGGTGACAGCTTTCAGGACGACCCATGAGCCTCCCAGCTCACAGCAAGGCCTGCCAGACCCAGGGACATGCAAGACAGTGCGGGTAAAGATCCAGGAAACACCACAATACAGTTAGTTACCCCAAAAAAAAACAGAGTCCTTTCTGGTACACAGTCCAAATCTATACAGTCTTCAAGATATGGAATCCATTTCCAGGAAGAGTCCACTCCAGTATACAATGTGCAATGTCAGAATTAGAGGCCACTCCAAACTGCAGAGTCCGTTGTTAAAAACAGTCCACAACCAAGGGCAGAGTCCACTCCTGGAGGCAGCAAATGCACACCCCACAGCACACAGGTGTTCAGTTTCGATGGAGTCCTGGTCCAGCCTTGGAGAGCCAGGCCCACTCACAGGAACGCAGTACATAGTACAGGTGCAGTTAACTCACTGGGGTTTGGTCCACTCCTGAAGGAAAGGTCTTCTCCCAAACTCCAGGATACAGCAAGTGCTCACCTCCCAGCACACACACAGGGCTAGGCCTCCCCCCAGGAACAGCTCCTCTGGTAAAATGTATGTCTTCCACAAGGGCTCAGTCAAAACACCAATAAAAAGTGAAGACACATACAAAAAAACAAAGAAAACTACAGTCCAAGGGCTAAGCCCTACTACAAAATTAACATTGTCCTTTTCTCAGAAAGAGGAGAGTAACACACAGACTGTAACCAGTCAGTGAAACAACAATCCCCTAATGAGAACTGAGTTATACCTGAAACACATTATGTGTATCAGGAGTTTAACAATCAGTCCTCACTAAAAGGAACACCAGTTAACAAACTGGCTAAATAATTCAGCCAGTTCAGGAATCAAGTTTTCCTCCTCCAAAAAAGGAAGCAGAAACTCACAGTAACACACTGACTGTAATACCAGCCAGCACAGAGTCAGTCCCCTAAACCGAGGAGACTCTGAATCTCCTGTTTATATATATATTTTTTTATTTTTTTCCCCTTTTTTTGTTTCTTTTTAACCCCCACACTACCACCTAAGTGCGGTAGTGCTTAATTTTTCCCCAGTACTCATTGTGTGTGTGTGCAGGTGTGAGACACAGTGAAAGACACAAAGTGCACAAATCTTTATTCAAATTCCACCACCAGGAAAATCGCCTGTTTATTTTTTTTTTCTCTTTTTTTTCATAAATTTAACCCCCACACTACCGCCTAACTGTGTTAGTGTTTTTTTTTTTCCGCAGCACCCATGGTGTGTGTGTGCAGGTGTGAGACACAGTGAAAGACACAGTAAAAGACACAAAGTGCACGAATCTTTATTCAAATTCCACCACCAGGAAACTCTCCTGTTTATCTTTTTTTTTAAATCCTGTTATTTATTTATTTTTTATGTTTGTTTTACCCCCACACGACCACCTAAGTGCGGTAGTGCTTATTTTTTTCCCCAGCACCCATGGTGTGTGTGTGTGCAGGTGTGAAACACAGTGAAAAACACAAAGTGCACGAATCTTTATTCAAATTCCACCACCAGGAAAATCTCCTGTTTATTTTTTTTTTGTTTTGTTTTTTTTTAACCCCCACACTACCACCTAAGTGCGGTAGTGCTTATTTTTTTCCCCCAGCACCCATGGTGTGTGTATGCAGGTGTGAGACACAGTGAAAGACACAAAGTGCACGAATCTTTATTCAATTTCCACCACCAGGAAAATCTCCTGTTTATTTTTTTTTTGTTTTGTTTTTTTTTAA
>NC_057740.1:38512570-38566583 GCF_004010195.1 Chiloscyllium plagiosum
GAGGGGGAGGGTAGGGATTAAATCAAAATAGAGTTGGAGGGAGAAATGATGCACTCCACTCCCTGCGGCGCCCACCTCTCCCTGAACAACTCCAGGGTGTTGGTGGACACCGCGTGCTCCTTCTCCAAGGACACCCGGGCTCTAACGTAACTGCAGAAGAGGGGCAAATCTCCTGTTTATATCTGTCAGCCAGGGCTCCCTGATTGGACCAGATTAACACCCCCCGATCAGGGAACTCCAATTCTATGAGGTCCAGGTGGCTGACCTTGTTGCAATCACTGCCCTGAGATTTAGATTTGGAAGGACTACTCTCTGAGATATGTGCAGTTCCATGTTGTGTGCACTGTTTATCTCCAACTGTTTCTCCTGATTTTCTCCAGAACTGTCTTGTGGTCGAGGATCAGCTACCAATGAGTCTTTACAAGAAGAGGCTCTTTATGCTAACCATTAGGTACAAGTCAGTAAGAGAAACTTTTGTTGCTCTGATGATGTGGGTCTTCACTTCACAAGAGCTTAAGAGTTCAGCCCCGGCCCTACCCAAGCCGGTTTGACATCATTAAATTCAGTGAGCTTAGTTCAATCTCCAACATTAACCCTTTCCGAACCATTACCTTTTCCAACGTACATCATCTTTGAATTGACGGATAATATCAATGCTGACTGATCCTGACTCCTATGAGTTGTATCCTAGAGGTCATAAAGGATATTCCAAAGTTCCTCACGGCCAATGAAATAGTTTGGAAGTGTCAGAAAAGAACACAGAGGTAATATTTTACATGAATGGCAAGTTGGCAAGAGGTGAGGTTGAGAAGAGTGGATTGCTGTTTGGCCACATGCAGAGCAGGAGACTGTGTGTCTGACGAGAAGTACAAAGCATATCAAGCAGCAGGATGATCTGGAGCACTCAGTGCTAGACAAGGATTAGCCCTAACCAGAAACATATCATCATTTTTCACGTAGTTTCAGATTGCCAGTTGTATCTCCAATGCTAGCTTCTACTGACCTCTAGTGGCAGAACTGAGTACACACAGGCAAGAGAAATGCAATTTTTAAAGAACAAATATTTGGGCAATAGAAATGTACTGATCTTTAACAACTTGAAAAAGCCATAAGCTGTTAGCTCGTCCTTAGCTGCATTTAATGGCTCTCATCAAATTCCTTCATCACCACTTTCTGAAACAGGAACTGTGATGATCCGCAGATGCCGGTGTTGGACTGGGGTGGACAAAGTTAAAAATCTCACAACACCAGGTTACAGTCCAACAGATTTAATCGGAAGCACTAGCTTTTGGAGCGCTGCTCCTTCATCAGATGGTTGGACAACCATCTGATGAAGGAGCAGCCCTCCGAACGCTGGTGCTTCCAATTAAACCTGTTTGTCTAAGAACTGTGAGGATTTCTAGCTGTGTACACCATCCACCTCAAGGCTGCATTATCATTTGTCCCAGAATTTGACTTGCCTCGATTCAAAAATAATCCAAGAGTATTCGGTGCATTGGAATGCCACCCCTCCGAGTTCCCATCCCAGCTACAAGCATCCCACCCTGGAAATGTATCAGTGCTTCCTTATTGTTATTGTGCAAGTAGCCTTGAGAAAGCTCCCTGAACTGTAGGTATCCCTTCACCACACGGATTACAGAAGGCCCACCATTACCTTCCAGAAACCTAGGAACAGGAATAGGCCATTCAGCCCTACCACTCAATACTATCAAGGCTGATCAAATACTTCAAATGCCTATTACTCACCCTGATCCCCATAACCCTGTAACCCACCAGTAATCAGAAATCTATCAATATTAACCTTAAACACTCAAAGACAACTGGGGATGACCTATCAACGCCAGCCGTGCCAATGATGCAGACGATCCAGGTGTTTGCTGAGGATTTCACTAACAAAAGTGTTAAAGGGGATTCATTGGATGTAATACACTTGGATTTTCAGAAGGCATTAGTGGAAGGCCCCCACGGAATATTGTTAGGAGAATTAAAGCACATTGAGTAGGAAATAATGTAGTGACAAGGATTAAGGGTTAGCTAACAGACAGATACAGAGAGTAGGAATAAATGGATCATTCTCATGTTGGCAGACTGTGACAAGTAGGTCTGATTCCAGATGTTCACAATTTATGTCAATAATATTAACATGGCGACCAAATAGTGTCATAGAGTCATACAGCATGGAAACAAACCCTGTGGTCTAACCACTCCATGCTGACCATAATCCCAAAATAAACTAGTCCCACCTGCCTACACTTGGTCCATATCCCTCCAAAGATTTCTTATACATTATCTTATCCAAATGTCTTTTAAGTGTTGTAATTGTACCTGCATCTACCACTTCTTCTGGAAATTTGTTCCACACACAAACTATTCTATGTAAAAACTATGCTCCTCATGTCGTTATGAAATCTTTTTCCTCTCACCTTAAAAATATGTCCCCAAGTTTTGAAATTCCCCATCGTAGGGAAAAGACATCTGTGATTTACCTGATCTTTACCCCTCATGATTTTATAAACCTCGATAAGGTCACCCACCCCTGAACCTCCTACACTCCAGTGAAATAAGTCCCAGCCTATCTGGCCTCTCCTTATAACAGATGTCATTTGTAATATTTGTAAAGATGACACAAAACTAAGCAAACATGTGTGTCATGAGGAAGTTGTGAAACAGTTTCAGGAAAATTACACAGGCTTAGCAAATGGGAGGAACATGGCAGATAGAATATAGTGGGGAAAAACGTGAGGTTATCCACTTTGGTAGGAGGAACAGATGAGCAGAGTATTTCATAAATAGTGAGGGTTTGGAGATGTGTAAAGGGACTGCGTGTTATTACGACACGGGGTAAACCCTCCTGCTTAATTTAAACCAGCAACACAGAAAAGATTTATCCCACTCAGTAATCTGTGAAATTCCAAGAGGCCTAGAACTATTTAAAGTTAAAAATTAACAACTTTATTTCTTAAAGTATAACAGAGAATACTTAACTGATTACTATTCACAACTCCTTCCTCTAACCTATCTTTTACTTTCCCTCTGATAATAATAGTCCAAAAAAGCCCCCTTTACCAAAAATTCAAATTTTCAAAACCAGCCAGATGTCGAATCTTCTCTTCGTATTTTCCTTGGTCTTCTTTTCTCCTTCGTAGGGATTTCTGTTTCACAGATTACTGATTGATAAAGGTACCTTTAAGAGAGCTATTTTTCAGGCAGTCTGTACATGCTGGTGGTGTGGCAGTTCTCCTCCCAACTGTTCAATTTTCCCCAATCTTAAACCCCCAAAGCATGGGATTGTGTCATTGGCTTTTAACATTGTCAATATACTAAATTCAAACTTGATTGATGTTTGGTATTTTTCGGGGTATAATTTAAACTGATTGGCCTAATTTGAATTTATTTTGTCATCTCGAGGCAACCGGCTAATTGAGTTGTTTGACCAAATGTTACATTATATCTTGTTCAGAACACTTGGTGCTGTGTCAGATAGTTCTGGTAGCTTTTAACTCTCTTAAAGGTACAGTACACCCACATCTTCATAGCAGTGTCCTTGTCAATAAGTCACAGAAGGTTAACTCAATAAGCACAGCAAGCTATTACGAAGGCTAATAGAATGTTAACCTTTAATGACAGGATGATTTGAGTACAACAGGAATGATATCTTGCTTCAATTGTTTAGAAGCTTGGTTGGACCACAGCGAGAGCTCTGTGTGTAATTTTGGTCTCTTTAAATATCTCAGGAAAGAAATTGTTGCCATTGAGAGAATGTAACAAAGTTAATCAGATTTGAGCTATAGGCTGAATAGGCTGGGGTTATTTTCCCTGGAGCATCGGAAGCTGAGGGGTGACCTTACAGAGGTTTATAAAATCATGAGGGGTGTGGATAGAAAAGTCTTTTCCCTGGGGTGGGGGAGTCCAGAACTAGAAGGTTTTGGGTGAGAGGGAAAAGATTCAAAAGGGACCTAAGGGGCAACTTTTTCACACAGAGGGTGGTACGTGTATGGAATGTGCTGCCAGAGGAAGTGGTGGAGGTTGGTACAATTGCAACATTTAAAAGGCATCTGGATGGGTATATGAATAGGAAGGGTTTGGAGGGATATGGACCAAACGCTGGCAAATGGAACGAAATTAATTGAAGATCAAAGGGTCTGTTCCTGTGCTGTACATCTCTAGGTTAGATTACTTACAGTGTGGAAACAGGCCCTTCGGCCCAACAAGTCCACACCGACCCTCCGAAGAGCAACCCGCCCAGACCCATTCCCCCAAATTTTTCCCCTTCACCTAACACTATGGGCAATTTAGCATGGCCAAGTCACCTAACCTGTACATCTTTAGACTGTGGGAGGAACCCAGAGGAAACCCACACAGACACGGGGAGAATGTGCAAACTCCACGCAGGGAGTTGCCCGAGGCAGGATTTGAACCCAGGTCTCTGGCGCTGTGAGGTAGCAGTGCTAACCACTGTGCCACCGTGCCGCCCAGTTTTTATTTGTATATAAACCACCCCGAACCCCTCGATTAGATTCCAGTCTGTCCCTCACTCCTGGACAGATTATGACTGGATGACTCTATAACGAAAGGCATGGATGTGAAGGCTATGGAAGTTCAGGTTTGAGTTGATTCACCTGAAATTCCCCAAGTTTCTACACTAGTCTTCTTCAATCAACTCTCTTCAATCTTCAATCAATCTCACATCAACTCCAGCCGACCAAATTGCCTTGATCCTGTGCAACTCACCCACTACACCACAGGTCCACAGTAGACACCATCTCCCTGGCCCTACATTCATCCCTGGTATATCTTGGTGACAAGGATACCTACATCAGGCTCCTACGTATTGATTATAATTCCGCCTTCAACACCATCATTCCAAACAATCTCACCTGTGAACTCTGGGGCCTAGCTCTTGGCTGACCCTCTGTAACTAGATCCTTGATCTCCTGACCCATAGACTGCAATCAGTAAGAATAGGCAACAACAGCTCCTCCACCATAATCCTCAACACCACCGCCCCGCAAGGCTGTGTGCCCAGCGCCTTACTTTACTCATTATACACTCATGACCATGTGGCCAAATTCTGCTCCAACTCCATTTACAAGCTTGCTGATGACACCACCGTTGTAAGCTGGATCTCAAACAATGACAAGACAGAATACAGGGAAGAGAGAGAGTGTTTAGCAGCATGTTGCAAAGACAACAATCTCTCCATCAACACCAGCAAAACCAAGGAGTTAGTCATTGACATCAGGAAATGGAGTCAATGTCTGTATCAATGGAGCTGAGGTGGAGATGGTTGAGAACGTCACGTTCCTTGGAGGGATGATCACCAACGATCTGTCCTGGACCACCCATGTTGAACCGATGGTCAAGAAAGCACCACAATGTCTCTATAGCCTCAGAAGGCTAAGGAAATTTAGCGTGTCCACAAAGCCTCTTACCAACCATTATTGATGCACCATGGAAAGCATTCTATCCGGATCCATCACAGCACGGTTTGGAAGAAGCTCTGCCCAAGACCACAAGAAGCTACAGAGAGTTGTGAACACAGCTCACATCTGATTGGCACGGACGAGATGGGCTGAAGGGCCTGTTTCCATGCTGTATATTATTGATAAGAATCTGAACGTGTCGATATTTGTTAATCAATGTGTTAAGGCATGTTACCACACAGCTGTGGTGCAGGTAGGACTTAAGCCCAAGTGTCCTGGCCCAGAGATAAGGACGTTACCACTGGACCACAAGAACCCTTGAACACAATGACGTGAAGGTGCTGGGTTGGACTGGGGTGGACAAGGTCAGGAGTCACATGACATCAGATTATAATTGAGCAGGTTTTTTTGGAAGTGCAAACTTTCAGAGTGCAGCCCCTTCCTCACTTCACCTTACGAAAGGGCAGCACTCTGAAAGCGAGTGATTTCAAATAAACTTGTTAGACTGTCACCTGGTGTCATGTGACTTCTGCCTTTATCACAGGTGATGACTTGCACAACAATTCACAGTACGTGAGGGATCGTCACCAGGGTCCCCACTCTACCTGCTGGTCACTAGTGCCCTCGCTCCAGACCCTGGTCACTATCGTCCCCCCTCGAACCACTGGAGGTCTGGCATCCCATGTCCAGGCACTGCTGTTGGCCCTGCTTCAGAGACAGAGTGTCCAAGGCTGAGAGAAGGGAAGAGAGGGGGAGAAAAAAAGGAGAGAAAGAATGAATAGAGCAGAGGAACTCCGATTGGAGCCTCCTAGACTGCCATCATCTTACCAGAGGCCTGGTGGCTTGTTTTGGATTTGTTGGGATTGATCAGGAAGTGACCAAGTACAGAAATATGGTAGTACACAGCCAACTATGGCTACCTCATCAACTTCCAAGGGAGTTGTTGGAAGAGATGTCTTCCTTTTGCAATCCTGGGCACTATCTGCAGTTAGACAGTGGCCCCACTCTCAGTTACCATGCTGGTGTTTAAATCAGGCTTTGATTGATTGGCCACCCAAACCATACTCCAGTTTGTGGGCTAGGATTGTCATGTCAATGATAATATCTAATCATTAATTGCTCATCAGGAATGGATTAGCCCTGTGGGTTAAGTTATTTAAACTGGTACAACACATCCCAAGTGAAAACCCCAACATTACAGCAGATCCTATCGCTGGCCTCCCTACCTGCTGCAGCTTGCTAACGCACAGCAGACTAACTGCCAGGCAGGGTCACAACATTGTATACAGACAGCACAGGACATCCTTAAAGGCCAGCTACACATACAACTGTGACCAATTCTCCACCATGGATGGGTCTGTGGGGTTGAGGGCTGGATGGAGGTTGGTTTCAGGCAATGAAATCAATCCCAATGGCAGATTCCTGCACCCATACGGAGTGCCAAGTCCCGTCTCTCCCTCATACCTGTTTCTATTGCCAGATAGAACATACGGCAGACAAGAGGCATTCCACAAGGTTCCACGTGGCCTGCTGGTTATAGAGTTATAGAGCCATAGAGATGTGCAGCACAGAAACAGACCCTTCAGTCCAACCTGTCCATGCTGACCAGATATCCCAACCCAATCTAGTCCCACTTGCCAGCACTTTGCCCATATCCCTCTAAAGCATTTGTATTCATATACCCAACCAGACACCTTTTAAATGTTGCAATTGTACCAGCCTCCACCACATCCTCTGGCAGCTCATTCCATGCACCTACCACATGCTGTGTGAAAACATTGTCCCTTAGGTCCCTTTTTTATCTTTCCCCTCTCACCTAAAAACTGTGCCCTCTAATTCTGGACTCCCCGACCCCAGGGAAGAGACTTTGTCTACTTACCCTATATCCATGCCCCTCATGACTTTATAAATCTCTATAAGGTCACCCCTCAGCCTCCGATGCTCCAGGGAAAACAGCCCCAGCCTATTCACCCTCTGCCTATAGCTCAAATCCTCCAACCCTGGCAACATCCTTGTAAATCTTTTTTGAACCCTTTCAAGTTTCACAACATCTTTCCGATAGGAAGGAGGCCAGAATTGCACACAATATTACAAAAGTGGCCTAACCAATGTCCTGTACAGCCACAACATGACCTCCCAACTCCTGTACTCAATACTCTGACCAATAAAGGAAAGCATACCAAATGCCTTCTTCACTATCCTATCTACCTGCGACTCCACTTTCAAGGAGCTATGAACCTGCAATCTAAGGTCTCTTTGTTCAGAAATGCTCCCCAGGACCTTACCATTCAGTGTATAAGTCCTGCTAAGATTTGCTTTCCCAAAATGCAGCACCTCGCATTTATCTGAATTAAACTCCATCTGCCGCTTCTCAGCCCATTGGCCCATCTGGTCACGATCCCATTGTAATCTGAGGTAACCCTCTTCACTGTCCACTACACCTCCAATTTTGGTGTCATCTGCAAACTTACTAAGTATACCTCTTATGCTCACATCGAAATCATTTATGTAAGTGACAAAAAGTAGTGGACCCAGCACCGATCCTTGTGGTATTCCACTGGTCACAGGCCTCCAGTCTGAAAAACAACCCTCCACCACCACCCTCTGTCTTCTACCTTTGAACTAGCAAATGGCTAGTTCTCCCTGTATTCTATGAGATCCAACCTTGCTAACTAGTCTCCCATGGGGAATCTTGTCAACGTCTTACTGAAGTCCATATAGATCATGTCCACCGCTCTGCCCTAATCAATCTTCTTTGTTACTTCAAATAAATCAATCAGTTCGTGAGACATGATTTCCCACGCACAAAGCCATGTTGACTATCCATAATCAATCCTTGCCTTTCCAAATACATGTACATCCTATCCCTCTGGATTCTTTGTTACTTCAAATAAATCAATCAGTTCGTGAGTCATGATTTCCCACGTACAAAGCCATGTTGACTATCCATATTCAATCCTTGCCTTTCCAAATACATGTACATCCTATCCCTCTGGATTCCCTCCAACAACTTGCCCACTGCAATGTCAGGCTCACCGGTCTATAGTTCCCTCGCATTTGCTTACTGCCTTTCTTAAATAGTGGCACCACGTTAGACAAACTCTAGTCTTCCGACATTTCACCTGTGACTATTAATCATATAAATATTTCAGTAAGGGGTCCAGCAATCACTTCTCTAGCTTCCCACAGAGTTCTCGGGTACACCTGATCAGGTCCTGGGGATCTATCCATTTTTATGCGTTTCAAGACATCCACCTCCTCATAATACGGACATTTCTCAAGATGTCACCATCTATTTCCCTACAGTATATCTTCCATATCCTTTTCCACAGTAAACACTGATGCAAAATACCTGTTTAGTATCTCCCCCATCTCCTGTGTCTCTACACAAAGGCCACCTTGCTGATCTCTGAGAGGCCCTATTCTCCCCCTCGTTACCCTTTGTCCTTAATGTATTTGTAAAAACCCTTTGGATTCTCCTTAATTCTATTTGCCAAAGCTATCTCATGTCCCCGTTTTGCCCTCCTGCTTTCCCTCTTAAGTATACTCCTACTTCCTTTATACTCTTCTAAGGATTCACTCGATCCATCCTGTCTCTACCTGACATATGCTTCCTTCTTTTTCTTAACCAAACCCTCAATATCTTTAGTCATCCAGCATTCCCTATACCTACCAGCCTTTCCTTTCACCCTGACAGGAATATACTTTCTCTGGATTCTCGTTATCTTATTTCTGAAGGCTTCCCATTTTCAGCCATCCCTTTACCTGCGAATATCTGCCTCCAATCAGCTTTTGAAAGTTCTTGCCTAATGCCGTCAAAATTAGCCTTCCCCCAATTTAGAACTTCAAATTTTAGATATGGTCTATCCTTTTCCATCACTATTTTGAATAGAATTATAGTCGCTGGCCCCAAAGTGCTGCCCCACTGACACCTCAGTCACCTGCCCTGCCTTATTTCCGAAGAGTAGGTCAGGTTTTGCATCTTCTTTAGTAGGTACATCCACATACTGAATAGTAAGATTAAATCACACGGAATCCAGGGGGAGCTACCCAATTGGATACAAAATTGCCTTGAAGGTAGGAGATAGAGGGTGGTGGTCGATAGTTGGTTTTTGGACTGGAGGCCTGTGACCAGTGGTGTGCCGGAAGGATTGGTGCCGGGTCCACTACTTTTCATCATTTAGATAAATGATATGGATCTGAATATATGACGTATGTTTCATATGTTGAGTAAGTTTGCAGATGACACCAAAATCGGTGGTTATTGGACAGTGATGGGGACAGCAGGGCCTTGATCAGATGGGCCAAAGGGCCAAGGAGCGGCAGATGGAGTTGAATTTAGAATAATGTGAGATGCTGCAGCTTGGAAAGGCCAATCAGGGCAGGACTGATACACGTAATGGTAGGACCATTACCATTCGTGTTGTTGAATAAAAGACCTAGGGGAGCATGTACATGGTTCCTTGAAGATGGCATCATGGTAGACAAGGTGATGAAGGAGGCATTTGGTACACTTACCTTTATTGGTCAGAGCATTGAATATAGGAGTCGGGAGGTCAAATTGCAGCTGTGCAGGACATTGGTTAGGCAACTTTTGGAATGCTGTGTACAATTCTTGTCTCCCTGCTTTTGGAAAGATG
Organism: Chiloscyllium plagiosum; assembly: GCF_004010195.1. Lineage (NCBI taxonomy): Eukaryota > Metazoa > Chordata > Chondrichthyes > Orectolobiformes > Hemiscylliidae > Chiloscyllium > Chiloscyllium plagiosum. The sequence goes on from NC_057740.1 coordinate 38,522,634, forward strand.
TCGTGAAATGCGAAAGGGTTCAGAAAAGATTTACAAGGATGTTGCCAGATTAGAGGATTTGAGATACAGGGAGAGGCTGAATAGGCTGGGGCTGTTTTCCCTGGAGCATCGGAGGCTGTGGGGTGACCTCATATAGGTTTAAAAAATCATGAGGGGCACGGATTGGCTGATTAAGCTTTCTTTCCCCAGGCTAAGGGAGTCCAAAACTAGAGGTCATAGGTTTAAGGTGAGAGGAGATTTATGAGGGACTTCAGGGGCAACCTTTTCATGAAGAGGGTGGTGTGAATATGGAATGATCTGCCAGAGAAGATAATGGGGGTGGGTTCAATTACAACATTTTACAGGCATCCAGATGGGTAAATGGACAAGAAAGGTTTAGAGGGAATATTGTCCAAATGCTGGCAGATGGGACTAGATTGGGTTGGGATACCTGGTCGGCATGGATAGGTTGGACCGAAGGGTCTGTTTCCATGCTGTACATCTCTATGACACTATAAGATTCATATTCAACTCAATATGTTAACTGTTTCTCTCACCACGGGATGCTACCAGACCTGCTGAGTTTCTCTCGTGCTTCCTATTTCTATTATTGTCTATAATATTTGTTATTATGATTAGAGTCATAGCACTTTACCCATTTACCTACACCATCGTACCCCCTCATATATCACTGACATAGAGTCATAGAGCCATACAGCACAGAAACAGACCCTTCGGTCCAACTCGTCCATGCTGACCAAGTTTCTCAGATTAAACTAGTCCCCCTTGCCTGTGTTTGGACCATATCCCTCTAAACTCTTCTTATTCATGTAACTGACCAAATGTCTTTTAAATATTATAACTTTACCCACGTCTACCACTTCCTCTGGCAGTTTATTCCACATATAAACTACCCTCTGTGTGAAAAGGTTGCGCTTCAGGTCACTTATATATCTTTCCCTGTCACCTTAAAACTATGCCCTGTAGTTTTCAGCTCCCCCTACCCTGGTATAATGGTCTTTGCTATTCACCTTATCTATGCCCCTCTATGAGGTCACCCCTCAGCCTCATACACCCAAGTGAAAGAAGTCCCCACCTATCCAGCCTCTCCTTATAACTCAACCCCTCTTGTCCCAGTGACAACCTGTAAAACTTTTCTGCACCCTCTCCAATTTAATAATATCCTTCTTGTAGCAGGGCGACCAGAATCAGACACAGTAAATGTGGCCTTACCAACCTCCCGTTATCGTTATGTGTTATGATGGTGCCAATAATTTGTTCAGCTATTTATGTACCACTTTAACCTCCTTCAGCTCTGTGTCAATTGCAGTGGCTCAGTGGTTAACATTGCTGCCTCACAGCACTCGGGACTCAGGTTCAATTCCACCTTTGGGCAACTTGTTTGGATGGAGGTTGCGCATTGTCTGTGTGGGTTTCCTCCCACAGTCTAAGGGTGTGTAGGTTAGGTGGATTGTCTGTGGGGTTTGCAGGAGTGGGGGAGGGTTAATGGGCTGAATGGCCTGCTCCCATGCTATAGGGATTGTGTCGGTGTTTTGATTCCTGCACTGACCTGGTTTCTCTGAAATGTACAGATTTTATCGACTTCAACCATTCCATGTTGTGTGAGCTCCATATTCTAAACTATCCCTCAGTGAAGAGTTTCCTCCTGAAATTTCATATCACCTCATTCTGTTATTCTCTAACCTCTCCTACAATAGATGATATCACGATTACACCTTCCACAAAAGTTTCATAATCTTACAAGTCTTTGGTCTGGGCCATAGCTATGAGATGAAGTAGAAATGACAACTCCAATTGCAATGTTTTAGATTAGATTACTTACAGTGTGGAAACAGGCCCTTCGGCCCAACAAGTCCACACCGACCCGCCAAAACGCAACCCACCCACACCCATTCCCCTACATTTACCCCTTCGGCTAACACTACGGGCAATTTAGCATGGCCAATTCACCTAACCTGCATATTTTTGGACTGTGGGAGGAAACCGGAGCACCCGGAGGAAACCCACACAGACACGGGGAGAATGTGCAAACTCCACACAGTCAGTTGCCTGAGGCGAGAATTGAACCTGTATCTCTGGCGCTGTGAGGCAGCAGTGCTAACCACTGTGCCACCATGCCATCCAGACAGTGTTAAAATAAGTTACTCTAAACAACGTTACCTGACACACTAACAACTAGAATTTTAGTTCTGCTCAAAAAGACCTCTCACTTTCAGAACGAGAGGCCATTCAGGTTTCACTCAGTCCTCAATGCAAAGTTTAATTGTCCCGACGAGTGAATTTCAAACACCAGCCTGCCACTTTGGAATCCAATAAACCAGAGAAAAACTGAGTCCAAAAAGGTGTCCATGGCACAGCAGAAACCCGTCATGTATGGGCCTGTTGGAATAGATGTTCTTTGGAAGTTTTTGTGTCGGAGTAAAACGTTCGCTCCTTCACCAAATGCAGGACGTTTTATTTTTGTTGAATTGTTCAGAGGATGTCCTTACCTCCAGCCCAATGTCCATTGAAAAGCTAAAACAAACTTTGGGAGGAAATTATACTGGCTGAAGTTTTCTGTGCATTTTCTGATGGATGGCCTCTGCGTTTCAAACAATGGGACAATATCAGAAAGTAAGGTGATCTATAAATAACGACTGTCTGACAAGGGTAATGGCAGAAAAATGCTGTCGATTTTGTCAAAATTATTTTTTGAAGATAATACATCTCCTGATCAATTCAAATCTGGTTGACCGTTATAATGCTTGCCAAAATGGACACTCCTATCTTTAGATGAGTGTGGTTTGGGTGGGTTTAAATTGGAAAGAGGTTTGAATCATAGGGGCATGTGTGGTGCACGAGGAGGGAATAGTCCATGCGGAACTCTGCAAATGGAAGGCGGGGAATACGTGCAGTTCTGGTCACCTGTTATAGGAAGGATATTATTAAACTCGAGAGGGTTCAGAAAACATTTACCAGCTTTACCGTGCCTGGATTGGAGGGGTTGAGATATAAAAATATGCAGGCCAGGTGAATTGACCATGTTAAATTGCCCATAGTGTTAGGTACATTAGTCAGAGGGAAATGAGTCTGGGTGGGTTAGTCTTCGGAGGGTCGGTGTGGGCTTGTTGGGCCGAATGGCCTGTTTCCACACTGTAGGGAATCTAATCTAAAAAAAAAATAGACTGGTAAGCCTGGGATTTGTTTTCTCTGGAGCATAAGAGGTTGAAGGGTGACCTTAATGGAGTTTATAAAATCATGAGGAGCATCGAAAATGTCAATAACAATGGTATTTCCCCAGGGTTTTGGAAACCGGGGGGGCATATTTTTAATGTGAGAGGAGAAAGATTTATAAAGGGAATGAGGGGCAACGTTTTTACATAGCGAGTGGTTCACGTGCAGAAAGAAATGCAAGGAATGTGGTGGATGTAGGTACAGTCACAACGTTTAAAAGACATTTGGGTAAGTTCATAAATAGGAAAGGTTTGGAAGGAATATGGGCCAGGAGCAGGCAGGTGGCACCAGTTTATTTTGGAATTATGGATGGACTCGTTGGACTGGAGGGTCTGTTTGGATGCTGTGTGCCTCTCTGACTCCATGACTCTATGTGTCTGCTGGTGGCATTCCACATAAACTGGTGGAAATGGTGGCATACGATCCTTTGGATGTGGAGGCTGCAGGTGTAGTAGGTGAGGACAAGGGGTGGGCCCTTACATTGTTGTGGGAGGGAAGGGAAGGGAGGTAGTGAGGGCAGAAGTGCAGGGAGTAGGTCAGACTTGGCTGAGTGGCCTGTCAAACACAAATGCAGGGAATCCTTAGTTCAGGAAAAAGGTGGGCTTATCTGATGCCACTTTGCGTCAGGTGGCATCCTCAGCATAGATGAGACATAGAGGCTGGAAGAATGGAAAGTATTCTTCACAGGATCCCAGACTCGTGTTCTCTTCCCCTCCCTTGCCAGTCTTCCACAGGGACCATTTTCTCTGTGACACCCCAGTTCACTCCTCCTCCCCACAACTCCATGGCAGCTTTCCATGCAATCACAGAAGATGTAACATTAACACATTTACCTCCTCCGTCCTCAGAAACCAGGCCCCAGACACACCTTCCAAGTGAAGTAACAATTGATCTGCACTTCACTCAATCTATATTTGTGTGTGTACATGCTACTATGCTGGGGAAACGATAAACAGACTGGGCCACTGTTTTGTGGAACACCTCCATGCTATTCGCAAAAATGACAGCCATTTCAACACCCCGCCCTGTTCCTTGGCCAACATCTCTGTCTCAGGCTTGCTGCAGTGCTCCTGCGAAGCTCAGTGCAAGCTGAAACACCAGCACCTCATCTTTCACTCAGGTACCTCAGCCTTCAGGACTCAACATTGAGTTTAACAATTTTGAAGTGTGACTACCTTCCCCCATGCTCGCTACGCTCCATCTGAAACCTCTGTTCCTGTTTTGTGCCAAGCCATTTTCAAACATTCCCCCTTCCTGTTATCATATACTAAGCATTTACCTCCCTCCTTCCATATCATCAGCAGTGGGCATCATCTCCATCTAATCGAGTTATTCCTTCTCCCCAACACCATCAGCACCAAGCCATGACATAATATAAATACCTTTCGTATAAATCATATAAATACGATTCCAGTCTTGGTGGACTGTCTGTGTGGAGTTTGCACATTCTCCCCGAGTCTGCATGGGTTTCCTCCCACAATCCAAAGATGTGCAGGTCAGGTGAATTGGCCATGCTAAGTTGTCCACAGTGTTCACGGATTTGTAGGTTTGTTGCATTAGTCAGGGATAAATGTAGAGTAAAAGGGTTGGGGAATGTGTCCGGGTGGGTTCTACTTTGGAGGGTCGGTGTGGACTTATTGGGCCAAATGGCCTGTTTCCACACTGTAGGGATTCTATGATTCTATAAAATACCACCAATAACACTATATTCAGCATTCTGTTCTATTACCCTACTGTACTTATGTATGGTATGACTTATCTAGTTTTTCCTGAAATGTATAAATTTTATACATTTCAACCACTCCCTGTTATGTGAGCTCCATATTCTCAACTATCCCTGAATGAAGAACTTCCAATTAAACTTTTACCTTGATCAATTAATGACTCTGTTATTCACTAACATTTTCTACAACAGAAAATATCTAAACAGCGTATTTGGAAAGGCAAGGATTGATTAGGGATAGTCAGCATGGCTTTGTGCGTGGGAAATCATGTTTCATGAAATTGATTGAGTTTTTTTGAAGAAGTAACAAAGAGGATTGATGAGGGCAGAGCAGTAGATGTGATCTATATGGACTTCATTAAGACATTCGACAGGATTCCCCATGGGAGACTGATTAGCAAGGTTAGATCTCATGGAATACAGGGAGAACTAGCCAGTTGGATACAGAACTGGCTCAAACATAGAAGACAGAGGGTGGTGATGGAGGGTTGTTTTTCAGACTAGAGGCCTGTGACCAGTGGAGTGCCATAAGAATTGGTGCTGGGTCCTCTACTTTTTGTCATTAACATAAATGATTTGGATATGAACATAGGAGGTATAGTTAGTAAGTTCGCAGATGACACAAAAATTGGTGTGGACAGCAAAGGTGACCCCAGATTACAATGGAATCTTAAATGGGCCGAGGAGTGGCAGATGGAGGTTTAATTTCGATAAATCGAGGTGCTGCATTTTGGGAAAGCAAATCTTAGCAGGACTTATACACTTAATGGTACAGTCCTAGGGAGCGTTGCTGAACAAAGAGACCTTGGAGTGCAGGTTCATAGCTCCTTGAAAGTGGAGTCGCAGGTGGATAGGATAGTGAAGAAGGCGTTTGGTATGCTTTCCTTTATTGGTCAGAGTATTGAGTACAGGAGTTGGGAGGTCATGTTACAGCTGTACAGGACACTAGTTAGGCCTCTTTTGAAATATTGCATGTAATTCTGGTCTCCTTCCTATTGGAAAGATGTTGTGAAATTTGAAAGGGTTCAGAAAAGATTTATAAGGATGTTGCCAGGATTGGAGGATTTGAGCTACAGGGAGAGGCTGAATGGGCTGGAGCTGTTTTCCCTGGAGCATCAGAGGCTGAGAGGTGACCTCACAGAGGTTTAAAAAATCATGAGGGGCATGGATAGTATAAATAGACAAGTCTTTCCCCTGGGGTAGGGGAGTCCAGAACTTGAGGGCACAGGTTTAGCATTAGAGAGAAAAGATATAAAAGATACCTAAGGGGGATTTTTTCACACAGAGGGTGGTGTGTGTATGGAATGAGCTGCCAGAGGAAATTGTGGAGGCTGGTACAATTACAACATTTAAAAGGCATCTGGATGGGTGTATGAATAGGAAGGGTTTAGAGGGATATGGGCCGAGAGCTGGGAAATGGAACTAGATTAATTTGTGATATCTGGTCGGCATGGACGATTTGGATCAAAGAGTCTGTTTCCGTGCTGTATATCTCTATGACTTTATGACTCTAAGTTTCATCATCTTAACAGTCATCATTCTGGTTAATAGCCATGAGGTGAAGCAGAAATGACATCTCCAATTGAAATGTTCTAGACAGTGGGCATTTAAATGTTTTTGAAGCAAGTTACTGTGAAAATTGTTAACAGACACTTTTTTTTTGCTTCTCCCTCATTGGGAATTGTCGCTTTAGAAACCAGAAGTCACTCGGAGTTTACTCAGTCCTGGTGGCAAAGTTTAATTTTTCCGATGAGTGAAAAGCATGTCCCCCCAGTTCTGAACTCCTCCACCCTAGCGAAAAGACCTTTGCTATTCGCTGTATCTAAAGTCCCTCATAATTTTATAAAACTCTATAATATCCTCCCATAATCTCCTACATTCTAGTGAAAAACTCCCAGTTTATCCAGCCTCTGCTTAAAACTCAAACCCTCCAGTCTTGGTAACATTTACTAATATCCTTCCTATCGCATGGTGACCGAAACACTGTGCTCCAAAAGTGACCTTACCAACATCTTGACCAACCTCAACATCACGTCTCAACTCCTTTACTGAGCAATGAGGGCAAACATGCTAAACAACTTATTAACCACCCTGTTTACCTGTGACACAACTTTCAAAGAATTATGTACCTGAATTCCTCGGTTCCTCTGTTCAAAACCGCCACTCAGGGCCTGACTATTAACTGTGAAAGTTCCACCTTCGATTGTTTTACTAATGTCTTGCATTTATTCAAATTGAACTACATCTGCCACTCCTCAGAAAGGGTACCTATGGTCTGCTGAGGACGTTAGAGAGCAGCACATTAAAATATTGCAGTTTGGCGTTTTCTGACAGTTGCCAGTGAATGCTGAGCTCAAAATCCATGTGGACATGAAACAGTTAGCTAATGGATTGCAGAGTGGAACCAATTTTGTGTCCTCAGCAGACAACAGCTTGGCAAAGCCATCAAGCTTAACACCAATGTTAGTTTTGGCAGATATGCCTTGGTTAGATCTCAAGACTGTAAACATGTTTGTTAACTTCTCAACACCTCATCTTTGGTATATTGAATTAGTTTTATTGTGTATCATCCAGTCAGGAGGTAGGTCAAATATTCTGGAAGGGAAGGGAGTTAGTTGTCATATAGATGCCATCTTTACGCATGGGACCCTGGCACACATTTTGTGAAGTTCTGAAAGTGTTAAAGGAACCGCGTTTCATCTTAAATGAAAAATAGGATTTGGCAAAAACCATCATTAAATTCTGAGGACGCAAAACACAACAAAATTCAAAATGATAGACTTTCATAAAACAGAAAGCCATCAGTGACATCCCAAAGCCAACAACATTGAAGAAGTTCAGGGATCTCTTGGATCTGGCCAATCAGGACGGGTTTAGAGGGAAAAAGGGCCAAGTGCTGGTGAGTAGGACTAGGTCAGATAGGGATATCTGGTCAGCATGGATACTAGGACTAAAGGGTCTGTTTCCATGCTGTACGACTCATGACCAGCCTTGGACCTCAAATTCACTTTCCTGCCAGCTCCTCATTGCCCTCAACTCCCCGCTATTTCAAACATCTACCTTCTCCTTAAAATTCTTCCAATAATCCACTTACAACTCTCTAGGGTGGAGAATTTCTGACATTCACTGCACTCTGGGAGAAGGAATTCCTTTGCATCTCAGGTTTTAAAGAAGTGCCCCCTTTATTCTGTAACTAAGCCAGAGTAGAAGGCTCGGCCTGCTGGTGGACATGTCTTCTCAATGTCGGGCCTCCCTCAGAATCTTGCATGTCTTAATAAAATCACCTCACATTCTTCTAAACTCTGCTGAATCAAAGCCAAATCTGCTTAGCTGTTCTTGAAACATCAACCCTTCATCCCAGGAGTCAACCAAATGAATCTTTTTTTTTTAAACTGCCTCCAACATCAATACATGACTTTTAAAATATTGGGACCAAACATGTTCACATACTCCAAACACAGCCTCACCAACGCCGTATACAGCTCTAACAAGTCTCAGCTGTTTGTAAATTCCAGCTGGTAGCAATACAAAACCACCCTTCCATTTCCATTTTTGATTAATTACTGCACCTGCAAACCACAATAACATTGTGTGGTTCATGTACAAGAACACGGAGATTCCCATTAGTGAATCAGATGTGCTTTTTCCTACAATGTCCTTTCAGGAAGAAAATCTGCCACCCTCACCTGGTCTGGCCTAAATGTGACTCCAGACGCACAACCCTCTGAACAATTAGGGATGGGTAATAAATGCTAGCCTGGTCAGCAACACCTACATCACATGAATGAACAAAAGACTGGGGCTGATTGTCGGTAAGAGCAGCTCATTGACACAATGGGCCAAATGACCAGCTTCAATGGCTCAAACCATTCCATGTTTCTCCATGCCCCCCATGCCATTCATTTTGCGTGACTAAATAACACCTCCTGCTTTATTATTGCTCAATAGGCTGGGACTTGAAAGTATTGTGGGATCAAACATGAGGCTCTGTCCATTTTATGGTGAATGTTGCAACCTTTTAATACCTTTGGCATTAAATGTGTAATAGCCAATTTTATGTCTTTAAAAAAAAAACACTGGACATAAAGGAAAGTAACAACACGAAGCAAATTGGAAGTTGCATTTAAATCTTGGTAGAAAGACAGATTGTATTTATTTAATGCTTTTTACACATTTTGGGGACTTTAGACCAAAGTATTTTTGAACATAGGATTTGTTACATCACTTATGTCTGACAGTAACTTTCATATTCCTCTGTCTCTTTGTCATTGATCATGCACAGGCTGCTTAGTCTGAACAAATCCACTTAAAATAATAAAATGAGGAAATAGCTTTCTTCAATTTTTTTTAAACAATCTCACCATTAGTATAAACAATAGCTTCTTCTTAAGTGAAGAAGAAAAATACAAAATCAGTATCAGAGTCTAAATTTGCATCATGGAGGTGTCGCCCTTATCAAAACAAGAATTGGGAAGTTAAACCCACTCCCTTGATCAAAAAGGAAACCAGGAAGAGGAAGACTGTTCACTTCGGGTTGTCCACTGGATGGAAACCTTGGGATCAAGTTGGAATTAAGAGGATGAGGGATGGTATTCAGCACATCCAGGCCACCCACTGACCCCATCTCACCCAACCACTCACACCACACTGCAGCATTGAAATGGCTCATGAACAACTTGGAATGATTCTCCCCCTGAACCAAACTCATGGATTCTAGATAGGATGATCCTCTGCTAAATTGTTATTAATCCCTCTGGGCTTTGGGTGGGGCATAAAGATTGGTATGGAGGTTGGGGTGGGGAACAAGGAGTGTTAAAATAATTGGAAATACTGTCCAGGCACAAGAGAACTTGGCTCAAGGCACAGATTGCGTGCGTGGCTCAGTGTTTGTTGGGGTGTGTGTGTGTGTGTGTGTGTGTGTGTGTGTGTGTGTGTGTGTGTGTGTGTGTGTGTGTGTGTGACAACACAACAGAGCTTCTGATCTTAGTCATTCTGCATAAGCCTCAGTGGGACACCAGACCATAAAACCAGCTGCACCTTGGACTGAACTGCGATGCCCCACATGGTTGACATCCCGGAGAAGTCAGTGGCTGGAGGGCCATGGTTTCAGAAGGAGAGCGACTGGATAATCATCAAAACAGGAGATCCCCCTGTTGGAGGGGGGGTTGGAAAGCAGGCTAGGAAGGGGACGGGTCAGCTGCTGAAGTATTTTGGGAAGGGTTTCTTCCAAGATACACACACCCCCCCCAGTGTGGCATCCGGAGCAGCACCATGCCCTACGTCTGTGGCAGTGCCACCCTCAGAGGTGAGCGTGCACAGCGGAGGCTGCTGTTGTGCACAGCCTCCCACATCAGGAGCAGCTCATACGGCCGGAAGCGGTGCACCAGGAGCAGCTCCCGGTAGTAACACGGGTTAAACGAGTCATCTTCGGGGGATGGTACCCAGACCCCAGCCGTCCGGAAACCCATGTGCGACTTGGGGGCCAGGCCCGCTTTCTCCAGGCACATGCCGAAGAACACATCGTCGATGGGGAAGACCTCGATCTCCCGGGCTACGCTGTAAATGACACTGGCTGTGTGCCGCGACATGAGGATGCCCCCTCCGCCAGCGTAAGGTGGGTAGGACTGGGAGGAGGTCACCACCTCAGGGATATAGTACTTGCTCCACCTCTCTCGGATGGGGCCCACACCGGCGATGAGATGTCCCACGTAGAGATGCTGGCCTCCTTTCTTACCAGCTTCCATGCCCTGCAGATACTCCACCATGTTGTCGCTGTTGGCGAAGACATCATCATCTCCATTGAAGATGAACTGGGCCTTGGGACAATAGACGTCCAGCCACTGCAACAGTTTGAACTGCTTGAGGGTCAGGTTGAAGAAGGTGTCCAGGAAGTCCCACTGCAGGATGTCCCGGTGTTGCCGGTTCTCCAGCTCCAACACCCGGTTCAACTTCGCCTGCTCATGTTCATTGGGAGACAGGGCGGTGATGAAGACCCGCTTGATCTGGACCCCTTGGAATCTCCGCTCCTTCCCCCAGGTCCTCCTCACCATGTCCCGTCGGTCGTGATTGAAGGGGTCGGATTTGATCACCAACAGCAGGAAGACATTGTGAGAGTTCTCTGGCCCTCCACATTTCTTGGGCACGTTCTGGATGAGATTGAAATCCCTGCAGTGCTTGTACCTCAGAAAGTCCTTCACATTCTGCGGCTGAACCGCAAATGTTGGCAAACTCGAGACACTCGTGTTTTCTCTGCACGTGGGAATGTGCTTGGGTTTCTCTGTTTGGACAGCAACGAGGTCAGGCAAGCCGACAGGTTGGTGCTCTTCCCGGGACACAACATCAATCGGTTCCGATGGGCTGTTGTGACTGAAAATGTATACCAATCCCAGAGTTCCAATGCACACCAGACCAAACTTTTCAAGCAATCTGAAATGTCTTCGCATTCTGCACCTGTCAGCATAAGGGAGCAAAGGAACAAAAAAAGTCAAAAATTAAAGATAGAAGATAAAGCAAGGACTTGCATTTAAACAGTGCCTTATATCATAAAACATAGGAACAAAATGAGGCCATTCAGCCCATCAAGTAATCTACATTCAGTGAGATCACAGCTCACCTGGTAATCCTGTAGGAGAGTCATAGGACACTGGGGAAGGAGGGATCTGTTCCAGTGGGATAGAATTATACTGGGAGCAGAGTCCTGGTGAATTGCATAACCATGGGTGTGTAGGCCTTTAGACTAAATATGTGTGTGTATGTGTGTAAGGGGGGGTGAAGTTTAGGGGGAAATGAGGGGAGCAGTTGGGATTCAGTTGCATAGAAAATTATAAAAAGCTAAAGTGGAGGAGGGCTAAGCAGAGAGTTATCAAAGTTTCCAGAACAAGAAATAGGACAGAGAGTATGAAAATAGTCAGGGAATCCAGCCTCAGGCATAAGGAGGTAAGGGGACAACTATGAGGAAGGGAGGGAGTCAACACAGCCCCAAGGGGTGTTAGTACACACAGTGTATGAAACAAGATAAATTAGCTTGTAGCACAGATTGAAATCAGTGGGTACAATGCTGCGTAAATCACAGAGATGTGGCTGCAATGGGGATTAGGGCTGGGAACTAAATATCCAAGGACACATATCCAAACAAAAAAGGACAGGCAGATGGGTAGAGGGGCTCAGGTTGCCTCATTAGTAAGAAATTAGCAAGTAATGGTATAGAAGGTGCAGAATCAGTCTAGGTAGGGTCAGGGAACCACAATGGGAAAACAAAAGATGGTGACGGGCATTACGTACGTTTCTCCTAGTCAGGATGTAGGAAAGAAAATAAATCAGGAAATAGAAAAGACACATTAGAAAGGCCTATTACAATAATCATGGGGGACGTCAATATGCAGAAAGATTGTGAAAAACAGTTGACAGCAGATCTAAGAAAAGAAAGGAAATTTGTGGAATGCCTATAAGATTTTTTGGGGAGCAGCTTGTGGTAGAGCCCACTAGAGAATAGGCAATTCTGGATTGGGTGATGTGTCATGAGACAGATTTGATTAGGGAGCTTAAAGTGAAGGAATCCCTAGGAGGCAGTGACTATAATATGATAGAATTCACCCCACAGTTTGAAAGGGGGAAAACTGGAATCAGATGTCATGTGGTTACATTTGTAAGGGTAACTGGATTAAAAGGTGGGTCAACATCCTGGAATTCCCTCCCTAACAGCATGGAGAGTTAACCCAGAGCAGGTGGTTCTCAAGGGCAACTAGGGATGGGCAACAAAAGCTGGTCAGTCAACGACACCCTCATCCTATGAACGCACACACAAACAAGGTGGCTGCAAAAGGACTTGGACAGGTAAAGACTGTGGGCGAACAAGTGACAGACTGAATACAATGTGGGAAAGTGCAAGGTTATGCACTTTGGTTGGAAGGATAGAGGCATAGCCTTTCCTCATGTGGAAAATAGCCTTCGGAAATCTGAAGCCCAAGGGATTGGAGAGTCCCAGTTCAGGATTCCCGTCAGGTTAATATGCTGCTTCGGCTGGCAATTAGGAAGGCAGAGGAAAGCTATCCATAAGCCAGTCACATAAATGAATTAGAAATAAATAATGAGAAACACAGGGTAGCTATAAAATTGTCATGAGTGAAGTAGTTATGAGATTATAGATTCCGTAAGTAGTGCATCTTTCTGTAAATGGATGCAGGGAGCCTCAATTTAATTGGCGAGCAAACATCTTGACATTAAATGGCATAACCATCACTGAAACCCCCACTATCATCATCCTGGGAGTTACCATGGATCCAAAACTCAACTGGATTAGCCAAGTAATTACTGTGGCTTCAAGAGCAGGTCAGAGGCTTGGCATCCTGCAGTGATTAACTCACCTCCTGACTCCCCAAAGTATTCTTTCCAAGACAGCCAGAATACAAGAGCAGAGATGTACTGCGGAGTCTGGTCAGACTGCATTTGGAATATTGAGAGAAGTTTCGGGCCCTGTGTCTAAGGAAAGACACGCTGCATAGGAGGAGATCCAGAGGAAGATTACAAAAATGATACCAGGGATGAAGGACTTGTATATTTCAATAAGGCTGCCACACTTTTTTTTAACCCTAGATTCTAAAGAAAACAGATCAAATCTATTCAACCTCTCCTCACAAGTAAATCCCTCCTTACCTGGTACCAGCCCTAGTGAACCTTCTCCATGGTAAATGTATCTTTCCTTAGAGAAGGAACCCAAAACTGTTCATAAGAAACCTCCCAGTAAATGAAAGGAACCTTTGGGTCAGCCTGTGTATAAAACTCCTGAACCAGTCCCCCCCCACCCTCTCAAAGCCCAAACTATTTATAAATTGGGGCCACGAGTCTAATCCAGAAAGTCGAAACTGGAATATCTAATTTAACATTAAACAACCTACAGGTCATCCTGCTATAACACACCAGCAGCATTCCTCTGCACCCTCGCAGTACAGAACATCACGCTATGGAAAACCGCTGGAGAAAATATGGCAGAAATTTTGCATTGTCCAAACAGTGTCCACAATTCATCAATTGCATTATAGTGAATTCGCAGTGATGTAACACATGTTATACCAGAATGACCTGTACAACACCCAAAGTAAAAAAGGGAGTCCAAACTAAATGAACAAATGAAGGCAAAATACTGCAGATTCTGTAAATCTGAAACAAACACAGAATGCTGGAGAAACTCAGCAGGTCCTATAGCATCTGTGGAGAGAGGTACAGAGTTAATATTTCTAACCCAGTATGATTTCTTCAGATTGAAAGAGGAGAGGCACACATAGGCACAGACAGCAAGAGAGCACAACAGAGCCCGCGAGAGACACAGAAGACAGCTTTTTAAACTCAGTTCTTCTTTTAGCTGCTATATAAAATCATTCTTATGGGAAAGTGATCATTTGGCTGTTTGTTTTAGTGGTTGCTTCTTGATGCGATGTCAGTTCTTCTCCTGATGAGAGGTTGTTGAAGCAGCTTAGAATATTCTGCTAGGGTTAAAAAGGTGTCGGCGAAATAAAAGTTGTTGTGATTGAACACTGCAAACACACCCAAAATGTCAATGTCTGGATCTTCGGGCACCAACTCCTGCCACGCCAAAGGAGTTACCATTGATCAGAATCTCTCTGGATTAGCCAAGTAATTACTGTGACTTCAAAAGCAGGTCAGAGGCTTGGCATCCTGCAGTGATTAACTCATCTCCTGATCCCCAAAATGTTTGTCAAACATCTACAAAAAGTGCAAGTCAGGAATGGGATGGAATACAACAAGAAATATCTGGAAAATCTCAGCAGCTCTGGTGCATAGAATCCCCAAAACGTGGAAAGAGGCCATTCGGCCCAACAAGTCCACACCAACCCTCCAAACAGTAACCCACCCAGGCCCATTCCCTACTCAATATTTACCCCTGACTAATGCACCTAACCTACACATCCCTGAACCCAACTGGCAATTTAGCGTGGCCAATTCACCCTAACCTGCACATCTTTGGATTGTAGGAGGAAACCCACACAGACACGGGGGAGAACATGTAAACTCCACACAGACATGAGAGGCTGGAATCGAACCCAGGTCTCTAGCGCTGTCAGACAGCAGTGCTGCATCCACGGTTTTAACTCTGATTTCTCTCTATAAATGCTGTCAGAGCTGCTGTGATTTTCCAGCAGTTTGTTTTTGTTTCAGGTTTCCAGCATCTACAGTTCTTCTGTTTTATTTGTGGTGGAATTCTGCCCACTTGCCTGGATGGGTGCAGCTGCACAAATACTCAAGAAGCTTGACAGCAACCAGACCAAAGCGGCCTACTTGACACTCCGTAGCAGCACTGTGTATAAGATACACAGCACTGTACCAGGTCCTTAGATAGTACCTTCCAAATCCATGGCCACTTCCATTTCGAAAGGTTCGGGTAGCAAATACATGGGAAGACCACTATGAGCAAGTTCCCCTCCAAATCGCTCATTCTGCCTTGGAAATAGATCACCAGCCTTTCTTAAGGGCAGCTAGGGCTGAGTAACAAACACTGGCCCAGCCAGTAAGATCCATGTCCCAGAGTGAATTAAAACAAAAAGGGTATAAATTAAGGTGTGTGAAGGAGAAAATGGGTCCTCTTTAAGGACAAAGTAAGCAAGACACAAATAAGACAACCCTGTGGGATTTGGCAGGTCGACCAGAGAAGACAATGTAAGAAAAGTGCAGTCAGTTTCTGAAGTTATGGACTTCAATCTTGATACCTTGAGGCTACAAAGTGGTGAAGTGGCAGATGAGTTGTTTCTCAAACTTGCTGCATTGGAACACTATCAAGTTCAGGACAGAAACGTTAGCATAACAGAAGGTGGATTACTGACATGGCAAGCAACTGGGAGGCTGGGTTACCACAAAGGATGAAGCAGAGGTGCTCTGCAAGGCAGTTACCCACTCTACGTTTAATCTCACCAATGTAAAGGAGAGCAGTGAATACAATTTACAGAATCGAAAGAAGTCTCCAAAAAATGCTGCTTCTCCTGTTCGGGGCCTTGGTCAGTGAGGAGGGAGGAAGTGAATGGGCAAGTACAGGGAGCGAAGGCATGTTAAGGAGTGATGGTGGAGTAGGTCGGGTGTCACGGAGTGAATGGCCCTTTTGGAATGCTGACAGTGGCGGGGAACGGGGAAGGTCTGTTTGGATCGTGGCATCCTGCTGGGAGGTGGCGGGAATGCCAGAGAATGATCCTTTGATTGTGGAGACTAGTGGGTCGGAAAGTGAGGAGAGGAACCTTGTTGAGGGTTGTTCCAGGAAGCAGGGGAACAGGTGAGAGAAAAAGAATGGGTTCCCAATGAACACAGTCCGCCGATTTCTCGGCAACAAACCCAAACAAGCAGACAAAACACGTCCAGAAACCCCAGCCACTCTCCCCTACATCAAAGGCATCGCTGAAATGACTGCTAGACTACTCAGACCCCTTGGCATCATGGTAACCCACAAACCCACCAACACACTAAAACAGCAGCTAATGAACTTGGAAGACCCTATACAGACAACAAACAAAACTAATGTCATTTACAAAATACCGTGCAAGGACTGTAACAAATACTACATTGGACAAGCAAGTGGAAAACTAGCCACCAGGATACATGAACACCAACTAGCCACAAAACGACATGACCCTCTCTCACTAGTATCCTCACATGATGAGGAAGGACACCACTTCGACTGGGACAACACATCCATCCTAGGACAAACCAAAGACATACACACACACACACGAGAATTCCTAGAAGCATAGCATTCCAACCAGAACTCTAACAAACACGTCGAGTTAGACCCCATCTACCACCCCTGAGAAAAAGGGCAGGAAGTGACTTCACCACAGGAAATAACATCACCAACCCAAAGAAACCCAAAACATATAAATAGAAAGCAGGAATTTTCAGCATTGCTTCACCTGAGACCCACTGAATATGTTACCTAGTAAGGTAACGAAAATCTGGAAATGAACCTTCCAGTCCAGCAAATGAGCAAACCTTTATCCAAAACCTCAACCTGAGCTACAAATCTTCTCAAAACTCACTAGGTGAGAGAAAAGTGTGGGAGATGGGTTGGACAAGGCTGAGGGCACTATCCCCCACAGTTTATGAAGGAAAGTGTGGCAGGGAGGAACGTTTTCAGTTGAGAAAAATTATGCTAGAGGTAGCAGACATAAAAATAAGAAAACTAGAAAAATGGAAACAAATCCTTGTGGGAAACAGATGTGAGGAAGTGTCGCCAAAGTAAGTGTGGGAGCCAGTGAGTTTGGTATGAATATTGGTGCTGAAAATGTGTTGCTGGAAAAGCGCAGCAGTGTAGAGGAGACTACATCGAGAGCAATGGACACAGTAGATGAGGTGTTTGGATTATTTTTGAGGATAGGCTGTCCACCAATATTCATGAAGAAAGTGAGGACTGCAGATGCTGGAGATCAGAGCTGAAAATGTGTTGCTGGAAAAGCGCAGCAGCCTGGCCAAAATAATCCAAATACCTCATCTACTGTGTCCATTGCTCTCGATGTAGTCTCCTCTACATTGGGGAGGCAGGACGCCAACTAGCAGAATGCTCAGGGAACATCTCTGGGACACACTCATTAAACAACCCCACCACCCTGTGCCCATAGGTACCCCTTTGGTAGGGAGGAGGTGGGAGTATTGGAAGGAGAAGTTGTTGAGGGTGAGCCCCACCACATCCTCTTCCACCCCACTTCCCCACATTCCTGAGGAGCTTACGCCCAAAACGTTGCCTCCCCTAGTCCTCGGATGCTGCCTGACCTGCTGTGCGTTTCCAGTGCTACACTGACTCATTACGGAGTTATTTAGTTGCCGTGTATTCAAAGATAGCACTTTAGTGCAGTAACTTACCAAGTAGTGATTTAATGGAGGGGAGGCATCGTCCATGCACAAGTTACTTAATCAGACCTGCTCAAGAGGATATAAACAACTGTGACAATATCATGCAGGTGTGTTACTCCCTGTACTCTTGATCAATATTTACCTGTCAACCAACATCACCAAGGCCAATTATCTGGTTGTTAAGTCATCACTACTTCAGAGATCTCATAGTGTATAAATTCTACAATTCTGCTCTTCCCAACAGAGACAACACTTTAAAACAATATTTAATTAGTTAATTAATTCCAGTCTCCCTGCTAAGGGAAAGATGCTGTGAAACTCAGTGTAGTGCTGGAAAAAGCACAACAGGTCAAGCAGCATCTGAGGAGCAAGTTTCAAGGTTAACTCTTCACCAGGACTGGGGAAAGGGAAGGAGGCAGAGAAATAAATAGGGGGTGGGCCGGGGGCTAGGGAAAAAAGGTAGCTGGAATGGCGCATGGTTGGAGTGATTGTGATGGGTCATTGGGATAGGTGGGAAGGATGATGGACAGAAAGGTCAGGTCAAGAGGGCAGTGCCCATGTCAGAGGGTTGGATCTGGGATGGGTTGGGGAGGCAGGGTGGAAACTGGCAAAAAACGTTGAGGCTGTGTGGTTGGAGGCTCCGAGGCAGAAGATGAGATGTTCCTCCTCCAGTTGGCAGGTGGCCTTGTGTAGGCGGTGGAGGAGGCCCAGTATGGACGTGTCATGGGGTAGTGGGCCAGGGAGGTGAAATAGATGGCCTCAAGAAAGTGTTTGGAGCGTATGGATGAGAGATATTCCTTCAACCATTCCATGATTTTGCGTTTGGACTCACCGATGTCAAGGAGAGCAACAAATGCAGTAAATGACGGCGGTGAATCTCTGCCAGATTTGAACAATCCTTCGGGGCAGCGGATGGAGGTGGGGTGCGGAGGGGCAGTACAAGATATGCACCTCTTACAGCAGCAGGGGGTGGTGCCAGGTGTGCAGAGGGATTGGTGAGCAAGTGGACCTAACGAGGGAGTCACGGAGGGAATAGTCCCAACACAATGCAGATACGGATGGGGAAGGAAATATATTTGGTGGCGGGATCTGACTATAGGTGGCGAAAATAGAGGAGGTGGACACAGAGAAATTCAATGACTCTAAGGAGATCGGAAACCCGGTAAGTGAGGAGGACATAAATCAAACTTCCACAGAAATTGTTTTTTTTAAAAAAAAAACAGAATCTGGAAAGAAAGCAAGAGAGACAATTGATGAGAAGAATAGAAATTGCTGGGAGATACTCAGCTGCTGTGCAAGATAAGAAGCGAGTTAACAAAGACATCGAATCATACAGTATGGAAGAGACACTTTGGCTCATGAGTAGCTTGTCAGTGGACAATCAATCTATGTGTGCCCCACTTTCCAACATTAATGACCCATCAATGGATCATTATGACATTCCCAGTGCTCATCGAATGCTGGGAGAGAAAAGAGCTGATGTTTCGAGTCTAACTGACCCTTTGTCAAGGCTTTACTGTGTGCAGTTGTGGTCGCCTCACTTTAGGAAAGATGTGGAAGTTTTGGAGAGGGTGCAGAGAAGATTTACCAGGATGTTGCCTGGAATGGAGAATAGGTCGTACGAGGATAGGTTGAGAGTGTTAGGCCTTTTCTCATTGGAACGGCGAAGGATGAGGGGTGACTTGATAGAGGTTTATAAGATAAGCGGCAATTGGATAGGTACATGGATGGGTGCTTAAGCTAGGACAAATGTTCGGCACAACATCGTGGGCCGAAGGGCCTGTTCTGTGCCGTATTGTTCTATGTTCTATGTTCTAAAATGCAGAGAGTATTATTTTGATCACACACATAAAAAGAGATTAAAAGGCGAAAAGCTTATATTGACAGCAAAGTGCTGTTTGGAATGGGATGCAGATTTAGGGAGCCTCAGAATGTTAAAGAATAGTAGCAGAAATTGCACAAGAAGTGTACACCTGTTTGGTGGATTTTGTATGAAGAATTTCAGCTGATTGGACTGGCTGAATTTGAGAGGGTTAGAAGTTGCCGTGGTTGTGGGTGCGTTCACCGAGCTGGGCAGTTGATTTGCAAACATTTTGTCCCTTGTCTGCGTGACATCTTCAGTGCTTCGAAGCCTCCTGTACTGTGTCTTCTGGGGTTTATTTGGCTCCATTCCTGTTGCCGGATGTTCATTGCAGTGGTCAAGTCGGGTTGAGGTCAATGGGTTTATTGGAGCCCGTGGAGAAGTGCCAAGCCTCTGGAAACTCTCTGGCTGTCCTGTGTTTGGCTTGCCCTATGATCGTAGTTATCGCAGTTAAAATTGTGGTCCTTGTCATCAGTGTGTATGGCTACTAGGGACAGTTGGTCGTGGTGTTTAGTGACTAGTTGGTGTTTGTGAATGTGGATTGTTTGCTGTCTGCCTGTTCACCCTATGCAATGTTTATTGCAGTCTCTGCATGGAATCTTGAACACTACGTTTCTCCTGCACATGATGGGTATTGGGTCTTTTGTTCTGGTGAGTTGTTGTCTGAGCACAACTATTGGTTTATAGACTGTCATGAAGCGGAGTGGTCAGAGGTGTCTGGCTATCAGTTCAGAGACACTTTTCATATGAGGTAGGGGGTATCTAGTGAGTTAGGTCATGGCATGTCCTCATCGTGTTGTCTGTCTGCTAGGCATCTGCAGATGAAGTTACAAATCTGTATACCAATCTTGTTCAGATACTCTGATATTCAGATAATTGACATTAAGACAACAGAGGTTGTTCTGCATGTAGCTCATATCTTCGATCCAGTACTGGGTGAGGAGGAATTTTCTCCAATTGAACTTTGGGACCATTGTTTTTCCATCCCCTGTCCAAACCTCACCCAACTTCATTCCTGCCTCAGCTCATCCATTGGTCGAATCCTCATTCGTGTCTTTGTTACTTCTAAACTTCACCCTTCAGATACTGGCCTGGTCTCCCTTTCTTGACTTTTGAAAACCTGGGAGGTCTTATTTAAACAAGTCCCATTCCCCTACCACCCATGTTCACAGAGTTCAAGTGGCTTCAGGTCAAGCAACACATAAAGTTTGAAACTTTCATCTTGGCTTTCAGATCTTTGTGTGTCCTCACTACTCCCCGTCACGTCCTCCAGTCCAACAATCTAAGATATCTCAAATTTGGAGCATCTTGATTTTAAAACACCCAACCAATGGTGACTTTGCCCTTGGGTTGTTGAGTCGAGAGTGTGGTGCTGAAAAAGCACAGCAAGTCAGGCAGCATCTGAGGAGCCGGAGACTAATTATTTCGGGCAAAAGCCCAGATTGAACCCCAGGCTTTAGATTTCCATCCTTACACCTCTCCATGTTACTTTCTTCCTTCAAAATATTCTTCAAAAACCAACCCCTTCGATCAAGTTTTTGATTAAGTATAAGGGTCTGTCTGATTATGTGCCTGTATAAAGGCATTTTGGGACGTGACAAAAAAAAAACCTAAATGAATGCAGGGCTCAGTGCTTCAATTATACAGGCAGACAGTGGCTCGCGTTCTGCCTCACAGCGCCAGGGACCCAGGTTCGATTCCAGCCTTGGGTGCCAGGCTGTGTGGAGTTTGCACATTCTCCTTGTATGTATGTGGGTTTTCTCCCAATGCTCCATACCCTTCCCACAATCCAAAGATGTGCAGGTTAGGGGGAATTGGCCATGGAAAATCAGAGTATGGGGATAGAGTGGAAGGCTGGGCCTGGGAAGGATGCTTTTCAGAGAAACAGTGCGGATCAATGGGCCGAATGGCCACTTTCCATACTATACGGATTCTATGATTCAAAATGATAGAAACTAAGGTGTAAAAGTTCAGTATGATACTAGGAGGTGGAATTAAATGATTAGTCACCGTCTGTAAAAGTTAAACAAAATTCAGGATCACCTGATGATATCATGTTCTGTGGCTCAGTGTCATATTGTTTTTGGCTTGGGCTAGGATAAAGTCTTTTCCCTGGGATTGGGGAGAGTCCAGAACTAGAAGCATGGGGTCAGGGTGAGAGGGGAATATATTGTTGAAAAAGAGAGACAAGTTGCTGAAATTGTTTTGCACTCATTGAGACAAATGCAAAAAATCACAACAACTTATAACCACCAGAGAAAATTGCGCTGATTACTTGGCAAGCTGACTTCAATTGTTTGAGACACGAAAGCTCACTTTCCGCAGTGATTTACCGATCAGTTCAAAAAGCATTTCCTTCAGTAGTTTGCAAAAGGGAGGCGCAAGATCAACTAACACATGACTACAAAATCCAAATCGAAACATCTCTTAGATATGATTGCATGACTGGCCAATACTTGTTAAATTATCATACACTACTAAGGGAGACATGATTAAATCAGTCAGACTTACAACATGGCTCACTTCCAAATCCTAAAAGCAAAATATATAGATATACAGCGACCTGCTCTCTGCAAAAAAAAAAGGAATATTTTCATGCAGTGTGTTTTTGAATTACTTGAGAGTTTACAATATGATGAAGGATATGGAAACCTCTAAGTCACTACAGACAGTTCCAGCTCATAACATCAATTCAAAACAAAATGTAAGTTGCTAGGGCAGCTTGGAGTGGAGCCCTGAAGTGACTTAGTTAGCTAAATTTGCTAGGGTGGATTGGGTTGTGGATCAGAAGGTAGACTTGAGACTTGCCTCCTTGCTCTACCCAAAAAGGTGGAGGTCAGGGTGCTATGGGTCAGACCAAAGAGGACAGAAGATGATAATACATAGAAATTAAAAGGTGAATAAAATGGAACAAGGAGGAGCAAAAAGAGAGAAGTGAACATGATTAGCAGTTAACCATTGAGTCAGACTGTACACAAGACACCCTTCAGCTCAAACCAAAAAACACTATTCTAAATCTACACTCGTCTCATTGCTTTAAATGTTGTGGCATTTCCACTGTTCACCCACCTACATTGTTAAGTTAAAAAAGTGGAAATTAAATGTCTTTTATAAATACAAAAGACCAAGAAAGGTAGCTAACGTGAGGGAAAATCCATAAGGAACCAAAAAGGAGACCTTCCTGTGAAGGGAGAGGGCAAGGCTACAATACAAAATGAGCACTTTGCGTCTGCCCCTGCCAGAGAAAAGGAAGCTGCCAACATAAGAGCAATGACAGAGCGAGAATCTTGTCCATTCTCCTCGGGTTCTCTGTCCAGAGACAGGTCTGTCACAAACCATATTCTCCCGACTAGGAATCTCTGTCACTCAACACTGGCAAGTGTTGAAGAATTTGCAGATTGACCACTGAGCACTGGCAGGGGATTTCACCACAGAGCTCCTGGTTTTGATAGTGTGACACTACCCATTGCACCACAACATCTTTTGAGAGAAAATAAATATAAAGAGTTTCTTGCACAAACATTTTACTATAAGTAAGTTAATGATTCGCCATAGTTAATCCTGGAGTAAATTTTCCAAGTGAAGTTTATAACTTTTTTAAAATTATGACATTATATTTAATCATGATGGTCAATATAACATGGTACACACAACAACTCACTACTTAGCTTCTTGCAAGCTCAAACTGCTCATACTTACCTTCTATAGGTGTTTTTATCTCTCTGCCCCTCAACTCTGTCTCCCAAAGAGGTCTCACTGTTAATGCAAAACCCTGCTTACCCAGCCCATTAAAAGACCACAACGTTAATTTTGAAAAGACAATAGACATTGAAGATTTTCATCTTGCACTCAAAGCAAAGACACAAGATACAGAATTGGTCATGGAGTTAGCTGAAATCTGCACCACCCCTCTTGGCAACACCCAAGCCAATCTTAATCTACCGGTCTAGTCTGTGAATTAAGATTGGCAGTTAACTCCTTCTCGCATCACCATGCTAATGATGGCCAAAATAATCAGCACTCTCGTCATTCTGTATAAAATTGTGAATTGGATTCCCCATCACCTCACCCTGAGATCTTTCTTGATAAGTGCAAGATAGAAAATTTCAAGTCTCCTTTTAATTGACGGTTAAGTTCCAGCCTACGAAGCATTTATTAAAGTCAATGCAGCTTCAATGTTAAGTCAGATCACTTGAAACTTAGCAGTGACATCCTTACAAACCCCCAGCTGGTGACAGAATGCCCATGTCAAAGGTGCAGAGGACATGAACGGGAACATCACAATTTGGGATTAAGGGCAACAAGGTGGCTCAGTGGTTAGCACTGCTGCCTCACAGCACCAGGGTCCCAGATTCAGTTCCAGCCTTAGGTGACTGTCTGTGTGGAGTTTGCACATTCTCGCTGTGTCTGCGTGGGTTTCCTCCCACAGTCCAAAGGTGTGCAGGTCAGGTGAATTTGCCTTGCTAAATTGCCCATAGTGCTAGGTGCATTAGTTAGCAGGAAATGGGTCTGGGTGGGTTACTCTTTGGAGGGTCGGTGTGGACTGGTTGGGCCGAAGGGCCTGTTTCCACACTGTAGGGAATCTAATCTAATCTAATTTTGCATTGACCTAACAGACAGGTCTCAATTTCACATTTCATCTTGAAAAGCAGAATTCTGGACACTTCTTCACTCTATCAATTCTCCACTGCAAAAGGTTAACCTCACTCTTTGAACTTACAACTCCCTGTCTCAGAAACAAAAAAAAATGCAACAGACCACGTTGTGGCTATTACTCCTGCTCTCTGCTCAATCAGGACACGTGCTGATTACTGTAACAGTTAGACTTCTTGTTCCCAGCAGACAGCTCAGCAAGATACCAGGATGTAACCAACTCAACGCCGATAATCTGGTTTGAAGCACAAGTAAATATTGGCCATGCTCAAAATGCAAAACCAACCGGTAACGATGGGCAGCGTCTACACCACAGATAGAAGTGCGTTTTGGAATTTCTGGAGGCTCTGACCAAAATCCTTCCAGTTTTCCATGGATTTGGGAATGATGTCAGAGGACAGATGAATCACAAATGTCATGTGCTTCCTGTCCACAATAAAAAAAAGAGAGATAGCCCAACAGGGTTGGTGTTGGAGAATGATTGAAAGGCAAAATTCTATAGGTTCGGTTACATTAGGAGAGGTGAGGTTGGGAGGGTCGTTTCCTCGGGTGGAACTAGGTGAATAGGGCTCAGCAGAATGTAGTAGCTAGAATGATCAAGGAAATTTGCAAACGGTAATGTCAGAGGAATTGGTACATTCTTTCCTTCCGTGCAGATCCTATCAGAACTAGATCTCCAGCTCTGGGCAAACTTAAATCGCAAAACCTTGCAGGAAATTTCAGGTGAACACAGGTGAAAATCTCAAGCAGAGAAATAGCCAAGTAGGGAGGTTAATCCTAGCTATCAGTGAATGGTGAACCTCTGACATGGTACTGTTGTGTGTTCTCACCAGTAATTGCACAAATAAGTCATTGATCATGTCAAAAAAGAAAACATACTGCACCTGATTATACATTGATAAAAATTCTGAGAATTATGGTGATCGAAACTAACATTAACCTTTGTCCCCACACCTCCTCTTGCACCCTTCTCTCAATTTGATATCCAGGTATTACCTAACTGTTAGAAGTTTGTTTTAACAAATCTTGGATCATACACACTGACCAAAATGCAACCTATCCCATTCATTAAAAAAGTAGTCTGGGAAACAATAAGCATTTAATTAGCAACACAAGAGAGAGGTACACACCACAACACTTTCCATTTGTTTTCTTACCTAGTGCTTCTTGTAAAAACTGACACAGCTGGTTCCAATAGAATGCTCACTCAATGCCAAAAAAAAACACTTATCAATAGGTCATTGTTCTTTTCTGGAATCAGAGTGTGTCCTGGACAGTGGAAAGCTACTTAAATCATTGCCTTATAACACATGAATATGATGTGGAGGTGCTGGTTTTGGACTGGGGTGAACAAAGTCAGAAATCACATGACAGCAGGTAATAGTCCAACAGGTTTATTCAAAATCTCAAGCTTTCAGAGTGCTGCTCCTTTGTCAGGTGAAATTCACATATAGAGATGCATTCAGCGTTGTATTCAGACACTATAATACCAGTTATAAGGTGTCTGTGATACATCTCAGTGATAGGGTGGGGTTGAGAGTATTACAGGGTGCAGGTGTGCTTTTTAAACATAAATTTAGATTTGTCATGTCACTCTGTTCTAAAACAATAAACAACTTTTCCTTTGAATGGCCCTTTAAAGGGAAGCTGAATCATTACACTTAATTGGTAACTAGATATGATTTGGAGATGCCCGTGTTGGACTGGGGTGTCCAAAGTTAAAAATCACACAACACCAGGTTATAGTCCAACAGGTTTAATTGGAAGCACACCAGCTTTCGGAGTGTCGCCTGATGACAATCACCTGATGAAGGAGCGTCGCTCCGAAAGCTAGTGTGCTTCCAATTAAACCTGTTGGACTATAACCTGGTGTTGTGATTTTTAACTTGGTAACTAGATAAGAAGGACAATTCTAAACAAGTAATAATCTTTATTAGAATATTGCTTGGATCATCATGATAGATAATACTTACACATAGCTGTGGGTTTATTTGTGTGTCATACCGGGCAAGGGTGCTTTCTGTCCACGAGCTAATACTCCGAATTGAAGTTCTGAATTTAATTTACTTCATGTTTCCAAATCAGAGAGCAAAAGGAAAGATAGGTTTAAAAAAAGGGGCAAAGAAATAGTCAGGGTAGAGAGAAAAGGTTAAATGAAAAATGGAAAGATGTTGACAGTGAAAAAAAGAGTCATTGTCATAGAATTATACAGTTCAGAAATAGAGCCTTCAATTCAAAATGTCCATGCCAACTAGATATCCTAAACTGATCTAGTCCCATTTCCCTCCTAAAACCCTCCAAATGCCTTTTAAATGCTGTAATTGTACCAGCCTCCACCAGTTTCTCGCGCAGCTCATTCCATACATATACCACTCTGTGAAACCTGTCACCTTAAATCCATACCCTCTATTTTTGGGCTGCCCCCCAATGATTTCATAAACCTCTATAAAGTTCACCACTCAGCCTCAGAACTCCAGGGAAGGAAAAAGAGTGGAGGCAGAGAGTTAAAGAGAAGAGTGTGAATGAGAGAGAGAGAAGGTAAGGGTTAATGGCAGGAGAGGATATGAAAAGAGCATTTCAGCAGTAACTTTACAATTCCCTCAAAGTAATGTAAATTGTTAGAAAATCCAAACAGGTGATAAGACAATGACTAATTCCTACCTTTGAAGAACTGTGGCAGGATTTGATTTCAGGATTCTCCTTTAGTGTCTCACTCCCAGAGAGCTCAAATATCAATTGCAGCTGAAGAGGGATTGTGCAAAGGAATTGATCAGTCCACACCCAAACTGTCAACCAATGCTCATTACAATAATCATTTAGAAGGTGTTTGTCCTTTAAGGGGATCCAAGGCATAGCCGAAGTCTTTGTCTCATTTATTTTTGCCTCATTTATTGAGCACCACAAATTATAGAAGTTAACTTCTGTAAGTATTTTTTTCTTCTTGGAAATAAAAGCTTCTAATTGAAGGTACAGGGAAAATATTTGCAAATTTAAAGCACGTGGAATCAAAGGGGCCGAGGTAAATTGGTTCAGGGTCCTGATCGGAAAAAATGATATTTGTGAAAGCAGAGAGTGATTGTTAGAATAAAAGTTTTCTTTTGTCTCCAGTTTCAAGCTGCATGAAAAATAGGTGTTTTAAGTTTTGTTTTAAACAAGTTGTTAATTAATTTTATACTTGATTTAAACACAAGCTGAGTATTTTAGCTATAAAGGCTTGTTAGGGGAGCTCTGTCCTGTATTTTGAAATATGTGGGAAAGTGTCGAGGTGACTACATTAGCAGAGAGTGCCACTGGCTTGACCAGCTTGATCATAGGCCATAACTCACTGGAGTAGACGTAAGCCTTTTGATCCCTCAGTTCTATCGGCCATTAATGAGATCAGGGCAGCTCTGATACTCCTCAACTCCACATTTCTGCCTTGTCCCAATACCGTTAATTACCTTACTGATCAAATATCAGTCATACAGTGATAGCATTGGATTGGAACCCAGAAATTATTGGGCTCCCAAATGTCGATTGAAAGTCAAGGACTGATTGGAAAAACAAGCAAGAGAGACAGATTCAGGTTTGCAA
Source organism: Chiloscyllium plagiosum (assembly GCF_004010195.1). Lineage (NCBI taxonomy): Eukaryota > Metazoa > Chordata > Chondrichthyes > Orectolobiformes > Hemiscylliidae > Chiloscyllium > Chiloscyllium plagiosum. The sequence goes on from NC_057740.1 coordinate 38,550,503, forward strand.
TAAGGAAGGCTGAGAGATGACATCATAGAATTCCGAAGGGAAAACTCAGATGATGCAAACAGCAGGACGAGAAGGTCCGGCCCAAGTTAGGGGCTCTCTGTTTTATTTTACTACTTCTTTTCAACATCAAAGAACTATAGATGCTGAGAATCTGAAACACGATCTGAAAGGCCTGTAGAAACTCAGCAGGTCTGGCTCTCCGGAGAGAAAGCCGAGTTAATGTTTCAAGTCCAATTCTGAAGAAAGGCCACTGGTCTTAAAACGTAAACTCTGCTTTCTCTCCACATGTGCTGCCAGACCTGCTGAGTTTCTCCAGCACTTTCTGTTTTAGTTTCAGCGTTATAAGGCCACAACGTACAGGAGCAGATGGTGGCCATTTAGCTATTGAGCAAATGTGAGGTATGCAGATGCTGGAGATCAGAGTCAAGTTTAGAGTGGTGCTGGAAAAGCGCAGCAGGTCAGGCAGCATCCGAGGAGCAGGAGAATCGCGTTTTGGGCAAAAGCCCTTCATCAGGAATCATCCTGATGAAGGGCTTTTGCCCAAAACACGATTTTCCTGCTCCTCGGATGCTGCCTGACCTGCTGTACTTTTCCAGCACCACTTAAATCCTGACCCACATTCAGCTATTGAGACCACTCCATCATTCAATGAGGTCATGGCTGATCTGATCAACTTTAACTCCACTTTCCTGCCTTACCCACTTGATCCTTGATTCCCTTACTGATCAAAGATCTGTCACTCTCACTTTTGAATATACTTAATGACTCAGCCTCAACAGCCCGCTGTAGTAAATAACTCCACAAATTCACTACTCTCTGGAGAGAAGAAAATTCTTATCACTTCAGTCTTAAATGTGCAACCCCTTATTCTGAAATTATGCCTCAGTTCCGAGACATTCCCACAAGAGGAAAGAACCTCTCCACATCCACGCTGTGAAGCCCCCTGCAAAATCATACATGTTTAAATAAGGTCTCCTCTCATTGTTCTAAACTCCAATTAGTACAGGCCCAACCTACTCAACCATGTCTTATGAAAAATATCTCCATATCTGGGATCAGCTGAGTGAAACATTCCTGAACTGCCTCCCTTTTTTAGTTAAGGGAATGAAAATTATTATTCTAGATGTGATCTAACTTGTCCTTTATGTAGTTTTAGCAAGTCTGAATAGTTTTATAGTCTGTTCCTCTTTGAAATAAAGGCCAATAGAGTACTTGTTGTCCCTATTACCTGCTAATCTTTGTCATTCATGAGCGAGAATGTCCAAATTGCTCCATACTGCATTCTTTTACCATTTAAATAATATTCAACTCTTCTTTTCTTCCTGCCAAAGTATAGAAGTTCAAATTTTCCCACAATATCATTTTGCCCACTCACTCAAACTGATTACAGCTCTCTGTAGACTTTTCTGCGTCATCTTCACCACTTGCCTTGCCACCCATTTCTGTATAATCCACAAATTTGACAATAGTGTATTTACTTCCCTCATCCAGTATTAAAGTATATTCTGGACTTTGCACTGATCCCTGTGGCACTCCACCAGTTACAGATTGCCACGCTGAAAATGCCACCTTTATCATAATCCCCTGTCTTCCATTAATTAGCCAACCATCAATCCATACAACCTCAATATCCTGGAAGATTATCTTATTAAGTAGCTACATGTCCAGATCATTATTGAATTCCCTTTGGAAAACTCAAATATATTACATCTACTGGTTCCCTTTTACCTATCCTGCCTGTTACCCTACTCAAAGAGCTGAAATAAATTTGTTAGGCCTGATTTAACCTTCAGGAAGCCACACTGACTCTACTAGATAATAATAGGTATTTCAACATGTTCTGCTGTTACAGCTTTTAGAATAGACTCTTACATTTTCCCAATGACAGATGTTAAGCAATTTGGCCGCCACTTGTATCAAACAAAGAACTGCAGATGTTGGAGGTCTGAAAAACACAGAAACAAAAATTGCTGGAGAAACACAGCAGGCCTGGCAGCATCTATGGATGTGGAGGTGCCAGTTTCTGATTGGGTTGGACAAAGTCAGAAGTCACAAGACACAGGATATAGTCCAACAAGATACCAGGATATAGTCCAACAAGATACAGGATATAGTCCAACAAGACACCAGGATATAGTCCAACAAGACACAGGATATAGTCCAACAAGACACCAGGATTAGTCCAACAAGACACAGGATATAGTCCAACAAGACACAGGATATAGTCCAACAAGACACAGGATATAGTCCAACAAGACACAGGATATAGTCCAACAAGACACAGGATATAGTCCAACAAGACACAGGATATAGTCCAACAAGACACAGGATATAGTCCAACAAGACACAGGATATAGTCCAACAAGACACAGGATATAGTCCAACAAGACACAGGATATAGTCCAACAAGACACAGGATATAGTCCAACAAGACACAGGATATAGTCCAACAAGACACAGGATATAGTCCAACAAGACACAGGATATAGTCCAACAAGACACAGGATATAGTCCAACAAGACACAGGATATAGTCCAACAAGACACAGGATATAGTCCAACAAGACACAGGATATAGTCCAACAAGACACAGGATATAGTCCAACAAGACACAGGATATAGTCCAACAAGACACAGGATATAGTCCAACAAGACACAGGATATAGTCCAACAAAGACACCAGATATAGTCCAACAAGACACAGGATATAGTCCAACAAGACACAGGATATAGTCCAACAAGACACCAGGATATAGTCCAACAAGACACCAGGATATAGTCCCACAAGACACAGGATATAGTCCAATAAGACACCAGGATATAGTCCAACAAGACACAGGATATAGTCCAACAAGACACAGGATATAGTCCAACAAGACACAGGATATAGTCCAACAAGATACAGGATATAGTCCAACAAGACACAGGATATAGTCCAACAAGACACAGGATATAGTCCAACAAGATACAGGATATAGTCCAACAAGACACAGGATATAGTCCAACAAGACACAGGATATAGTCCAACAAGACACAGGATATAGTCCAACAAGACACCAGGATATACTCCAACAAGACACAGGATATAGTCCAACAAGACACCAGGATATAGTCCAACAAGACACCAGGATATAGTCCAACGGGTTTACTTGAAATCACATATTCGCTGTCCCAAAATCCGCTGTTGATCTTTAACCTGGTATCGTGTGACTTCTGACAACATCTGTGAAGAGAGAGAAAGAGTAACCCTCCTGAGCTGGATCTGAAGAGGGGTCACTCACCTATCACCACCTGTTTTATGTCTCCCTCTCATTTAGAACAAATGTGGGTTTTTTTCTGTTTGATAATATTCCTTAACGTCCCTCGTTAATCAGTTTATCTCCTTCCTAAATCCTTTCTTCCTCACTTGGAAATATCTTCAACGCATGAGCTATTTTTTTAAGTAGCAGCCATCATGCCTCAACTCATCTTTTTTTCCAGTTCCCTCTGACAACTGAACTCCTTTCCCAGCCAACTCAACCAACGGTGCCATTATCCCTCTGTAATTACCCTTATTTATGTTTAACACTGTTTTCTCCAAACCAAGGTTCCTGCGCACCGAGTTCAGAGCATAAAACATTGATTGGAGTGCATCTGTAAGGCTGTGGGCTACACGGGTGGCTTGTTTTAAGATGTAGCCACCCTACAGCTTCAGGAGGTGCAGTCAGCGGAGGAATGAGTGATAAGAGAAGGGAGGCAGGCATGTCATCAAGAAAGCCTTAGATTGCGCCTCGCTCAAGAGCAGTTTTCCTGAGTTGATAAAGGAGGAGGGCGATGGGTTGCTCTGGGGAGTGCAGTCAGAGCCCAGCTGCACAAGGTGGGAGCAGAAAGAGAGGGTGATAGGTCACTGCATACCAATAGGTACAGGCAGGCATTTCGGTGGCAGCAGATGTGACCCCCCCCCCCCCCAAGATGGTGTGATATTGTCCCGAGACCAGGATAAAGGATGTCCCAGAATACCCTGGAGCCGTTCTCAAAGTGGCGTGCAAACAGCCAGAGACCATGATACACAATGAGACCAATGACATGGGTACAAAATAGGATGAGGTTCTACACCAAGTATTTAGGGAGTTAGGTAGTCAACTGAAAAACAGAATTTCAAAATCTGAAATCTCTGGACTATTCCCGGTGCCATTTATCAGTGAGTATAGGGAAAGGAGGAGAGAGCAGATAAATGGTGCAGGAAGGAGGGCTTTAGATTCCTGGATCACTGGGTCAGTTCCTGGGGAATAAGGGACTGGTACAACTCTAAGGGGAACCAGAATGAGCCTGACATCCTCGTGATGTAGGTGTAGGGAGGGGACAGATGTGCTAGTACTGATGGACATTTAAAATAATTTTCCATGGGAGTGAGAACAGGGATGATACACAGACAAATATAGAAGAGGAACTAAGTTTGGAACACAGAGCATGTATAATCAAGGTGGGGTTCAGGGAGTATAGTGTTTATTTTAATACAAGTAGGTCTTGCCAGTAAGGCAGTTGAATTCTTAATGTTGATTATCTTGTAGAGATAAGTTATCATTGCAACCACTGACACTGAGCAGGATGGCAGCTCAATATTCTGGGAATAAAAGAGGATGTTGTGTTGCAATATGGATCAATGAATCAATTACAGTAATAAGAATATAACCATATCTTAGAAGGCATCTCAAATAAAGACATAAGGGCAGCATTTCTCCTGGAATAGAATCCCTGCAGTGCAGATAGAGATCAATCAGCCCATCAAGTCTGCACTGACTCTCTGAACAGCATTCCAGCCAGATTCCACCCCACCCTTTCTCCATAACCCCACATTTACTGTGAATGGTCCACTTAACTTGCACATACCTTGACGCTATGGTCAATTTAGTGTGTCCAATCCAGCTAACCTGCACACCTTTGAACTGTGGGAGGAAACCGGAGCGCCCAGAGAAAATCCACGCAGGCACGGGGGAAATGTCTGTGTGGAGTTTGCACAGTCGCCCGAGGCTGGAATCAAACCCACATATCTCTGGTACTGTCAGGCAGCTGTGCTAGCCACCAAGCTGGAAAACAATGCTGCCAAGAATGCCAATCGCTATGTGAGAAATGTCGTGTGATTGTGTACACGTAGCATAGGGGACATGTTGCACATGGGTTGAATGCCAAAACAAAATGAAGCACTGACTTTGCTGGCAGTGTACGCCAGATCACCAAACAGACAGGGAGAGATTGAAGACCAGGTCTTTCAGTGAACCATAGAAATGTAAAAATATTCTGAGAATAACATTAGGGTATTTCAACTTCCCAAAAATGAATTTGGATAAATAGAGAACATTTGAATGGCATAGAGAGGACAGAATGTTTAAAATGCATCCTGAAGAGCTTTTTAAGTCTTTTAGTAGAGAGAGGACAGACCTAGTTTTAGAGAATGAAGCCAGCAAAATGCTAGAAGCTTCAGTGAGCAGCACAGTGGCTCAGTGCTTAGTACTGCTGCCTCACGGTGCTAGGGATCTGGGTTCGATTCCACCCTGGGGGATGACTGCCCAGGGAGCTGCAGGGTAGGTGGGTTAGCCACATGAAATGCAGGGTTTTGTAGTTGGGGATGGGTGTGGGAGAGAAGTAGGAGGGGAAGTTTGGACTCAATAGGCCAAATGGCTTGCTTCCGCACTGTAGGGATTCTATCAGTGAGGGACCTTTTGGTGATAGTGACCATAACTTGGCAAGGTTTAAAATAGTTAATCGTAAAAGGACAATGATGAACCGGAGTAAAGGTTCTGAACTGTGGGAAGGCTGATTGGAACGTGGTGAGACAGGATCAGACTAAAGTGGACTGAGAGCAGCTACTCATTACATCTCCATCCGAGCAGTGGCAGCCTTTCAGAAAGGAGAGAGTGAGAGTGCGGAGCCAACATGTTCCCAAAACGCTGGAGGGAGAGACCAGCAAGTGCAGGGAACCCTGGATGCCAAGGGATCTACTGGATTATTGGATACGGGGAAAAGGAGGAAGCTTCTTGCAGATACTGAGGGCTCAGGGCGGCGGATGCCCCAGAGGAGAATAGAATGTAAACAAAAAAATTAGGAGAGATAAGAAGGGGGATGAGAAAACACTGTTGGGTAAAATAAAGGTAAGTCCAAAGGCAAGTTAGAAGTACATTAGGGGTAAGAAGATAACCACAGAGAGAGTAGGTCCCATTAGAGACCAAAGCAGCAATCTGTGTGGGGAGCTGGAAGGTGAGGGTGAGGTTTTAAGTGAGTACGTTGTATTTGTACTCACAATAGTAATGGATGATATAGGTATAGAAATCAGGAAGGGGATTGTGATATACAGAGGAACCTCGATTGTCCGACATTCGATTATCTGAATATTGGATTATCCGGCAAGATTGCAAGGTCCCGATGATTGGCTAAACTATGTTATCCAGCATTCGGTTATCCGGAATTCGATTAACCAAATGAAATACTCCTCAGCCATGTCCTTCGAACAAAGGTTATTGAGAGGAACGAAAGATTAATGGTTTTACCGGCTTGGACGTGGATAGACTCCCAGGCCCAGGTGAGATGTATCCCAGGCTTCTGTGGGAGGCAAGGGAGGAGATTGCAGTGGCTCGGACATGAATTTTCAAATCAGAGAACTGGACAGCAGCTAGTGCTGGTACCATTATACAAGAAAGCTGGTAGGGATAAACAAGGAAACTACAGACCGATGAGTCTAATATCAGTGGTTGGGAAACTCTCAGAGAAATTCACGGAACAGAATTAATCTCCACTTAGAGATGCAAGGATTAACGAGGGTGGTCAATATGCCTTTATCTGGAGATCATGTGTAACAAATCGTAGTGTAGATTGTATAGTCCACATGGACTTCAGGAAGGCTTTCGACAATGTTTCACATGCAAGACAGGTCTAGAAGGTAAGAGACCAAGGGTTCCAGAGCAATTCGGATCCAATATTGAAGGGAGGCAGCGGGTGACAGTCGGAGGTTCATTTTGTGAGTTGAAAGCCATTGGCAAATGACAGGGACCAATCCTGGGATACTTGCTGTTTTTGTGTTTGTTAATGATCAAGATATGAATAATGGTGATGTCATCAGTAAATTCACAGATTATACAAAAATCCATGGACTGTGAAGTAGCAAGGAGAAAAGCATTAGACTACGGGCTGATAATAAATGGGTTGAACAGTGACAAACTGAATTTAATCCTCAAAACTGTGAGGTAATGCATTTTAGGAGGACAAACAAGGCAAGACAGGATGTGAATGAATGGTCAGGCCCTAGGAAGGATACAGCATGTGTGACACATTGGTGTACATGGCCATAGATCCTTGAAGGTAGAAGGACATAATGTGATTTCAAAGTCATGTGGAATGCTTACCTCAATCAGTCAATGCATTGGATAAAAGAGCAGGGAGATTATAATGGAACTGTATATTAATGCTGGTGAAGCAACATCTGGAGTACTGTGTGCAGTTCCAGTCACTCCACTATAGGAAAGAAGTGTTTGCATTTGAGAGGGTCCAGAGGAGTTTCGCCAGAATGGTGGTGTCAACAGATGTGAAGCTGGAAAAGCACAGCAGGTCAGACAGAATCCGAGGAGCAAGACAGTCAACATTTCAGGCCTAAAACCTGCTGTCTGACCTGCCTCTTCCAGCTTTCCATCTATTGACTCTGACTGCCAGCATCTGCAGTCCTTCCAGTCTCCTATTCACCAGGATGTTGCCGAAAATTGAGAGATTCAGCTGTGAAGAGAGAATGGGTAGACTGGGGTTGTCTTCCTTGGAGCAAAGAAGGCTAAGGGGGGGAACCTGACTGAGGTGTATGACGCTATGTGGGGCATGGACACTGTAAATGAGATAAACTGTTGCCCTTAGTAAAGGGTTCAAAAACTGGGGGTGGGGGGGGGCATAGATTTATGGTAAGGGGCAGGAGGATTAGAGGTTATTGGAGGAAAGCAGAACATAAAACATTAGAAAACGGTACAGGCCCTTCGGCCCTCGATGTTGTGCCGACTTTTTATCCTACTCTAAGATCAAACTAACTACATAACTTTCATTGTACGATCTTCCATGTGCCTATCCAAGAGTTGCTTTAATGCCCCTAATACTGACTCTACTACTACTGTTGGCAGTGTATTCCACGTGCTCACCACTCCCTGAGTAAAGAACCTACCTCTGAAACCTCCCTCCAATCACTTTAAAATTATGTCCCCTCGTGATAGACATTTCCGTCCTGGGAAAAGGTCTCTGGCTATCCATTCTATTGATGCCTCTCAACATCTTATACACCTCTATCAAGCCACCTCTCATCCTTCTTCGCACTAATGAGAAAAGCCCAGCTCCCTCAAACTTTCTTCATAAGACATGCCCTCCAGTTCAGATAGCATCCTGGTAAATCTCCTCTGCACCCTCTTGAAAGCTTCCACATCTTTCCTCTCATGAGGCGATCAGAACTGAACACAATATTCCAAGTATTGTCCAATCAGGACTCAATAGACCTGCAGCATAACCTCTCGGCTCTTAAACTCAAACCCCTGCTAATGAAAGCTGATACACCGTATGCCCTCTTAACATCCCTATCAACTTAGGTGGCAACTTTGAGGGATTTATGGATATGGACCCCAAGATCCTTTTGTTCCTCCACACTGCCACGAATCCTGCCTTTAACCCTGTATTCTCCATTCAAATTTGATCTTCCAAAGTGAATCACTTCACACTTTTCCAGGTTGAACTCCATCTGCCATTTATCAGCCCAGTTCTGTATCTTGTCAATGTCTTGTTACAACCTACAACAGCCCTCCACACTGGCCACAACTCCACCAACCTTCGTGTAATCAGCAAACTTACTAACCCACCCTTCCACTTCCTCATCCAAGTCATTTATAAAAATCCCAAAGAGCAGAGGTCCCAGAACCGATCCCTGTGGAACACCACAATACTTTTCATCCAGAAGATGGGGCCAAACTGGAACTCACTGATGATCCAAGTAAACCTTCACTACATTTAAAATGTATTTCAATGAACACCTGAAAACATCATAGCATATAAGGCTAAAGGTTAAATCTTGGAAAATGAGATTAGAGTAGGTAGGTGCTTGATGGCCTGTATGACCATAGCGGGTTGATTGGCATCTTTCTGTGCTGGACAATCTCTTTGACTTTATCTATGAATTTAAGAGGTGTGCGTGACTTGTGTTTCTCTGATGATCTGACACTGTGAAGGGTGTCTCTGAGAATAAGTGCCCTCCACATTCCTGAAGTTTGGAAATCCAAGTCGGGAATGCAGAAGTTCATTATGCTGGAAAATGATTTGGGTTGAGCGTTGGTTCAACAGTGATTGTGGTCCTTGCATGGTTTGGGTCATGCTGTTCCCAAGGAGCTAGATACCGAGCAATGACTTATTTCAATGTATTTCAATGATCCACACCTGAGTATCAGGGCATCACTTCACAGTCTGCTCAAAGTGCACAGCACACAATTGCAGGGAACAATGATGAAGATAGCAACAGCATTTAGGGGAATGGTAACTTGTCAAACATGCAGAGACATGGGGTGGATGAAATTTAAACTGGTGGAGTGGTACATTTTAGTCAGAGTAATGACAGGGTGCAATATGTACAAATGAGTCAAGTTGAAAGGAGTGTTGAAATTTTACATATAAAATCTAAAACAAAAGCAGCAAGTGCTGGAGAAATTCAGCAGGTATGGCAGTATCTGTGGAGAGGGAAACATAGTGTTTCAAGTCTTAAAGTCATAGTCATCGAGATGTACAGCATGGAAACAGACCCTTCGGTCCAACCCGTCCATGCCGACCAGATATCCCAACCCAATCTAGTCCCACCTGCCAGCACCCGACCCATATCCCTCCAAACCCTTCCTATTCGTATACCCATCCTATTGCCTCTTAAATGTTGCAATTGTACCTGCCTCCACCACATCCTCTGACAGCTCATTCCATACATGTACCACACTCTGTGTGAAAAAGTTGCCCCTTAGGTCTCTTTTATATCTTTCCCCTCTCACCCTAAACCTATGCCCCTCTAGTTCTGGACTCCACCACCTCAGGGAAAAGACCTTGTCTATTTACCTTATCCATGCTCCTCATGATTTTATAAACATCTGTAAGGTCACCCCCCAGTCTCCGACGCTCCAGGGAAAACAGCCCCAACCTGTTCAGCCTCTTCCCTATAGCTCAAATCCTCAAACCCCGGCAACATCCTCATAAGACTCGTCTTCACAGCCAGCCTCATGGTTAACTTCTTTAAAAAAGACACAATTGTGAAAAGTGGGTATTGTTGACATTCAGTGCCCTACCCTAGTTCTTCTTTTAACACAATGATTTTAGGCTTGGTTTAAGCTTCTGTCATTTCAGTTGGATGGCCTGTTATGATTATTGTATTCATAACTTTTCCGCTTTTCCAGCAACACATTTCCATCTCTTCTTTAAAAAAGACACAATTGTGAAAAGTGGGTATTGTTGACATTCAGTGCCCTTCAGTTCTTCTTTTAACACAATGATTTTAGGCTTGGTTTAAGCTTCTGTCATTTCAGTTGGATGGCCTGTTATGATTATTGTATTCATAACTTTTCAAAAAAGGACAGTTCTACATCTGGTGCTGTTCTGGTTAGACCAAATAGATCAAATGCTTGTTGTTGTTAAATATTTCACAATTTGTTACAGCTGCTCAACACTGATTCATAGATGGATTATAGCGGGCCAGAATATCTGAAGAAATGAGCCCTTCCGTTATTTTTTTAAGATGTGTTGGTGAGCTCAGAAACCCCAAACTAGAGCTGGCCTTAATGTACAAATTCTCTCAATGACTCAATGATTGTAGCTAAGCTCAGAATGAATTTCCCAAATCTGATTGGCCAGATCCAAGGAACATCTGAACTTCTTCAACGTTGTTGGGCTTTGGGATGTCACTGATGGCTTTCTGTCATTTTGAATTTTTGTTTTGACTTACATCCTCAGAATTTAATGATGGTTTTCACCAAATCACATTTTTCATTTAAGGTGAGACGCGCTTCCTTTAACACTTTCAGAACTTCACAAAATGTGTTTCGGGGTCCCATGGGTAAAGATGGCATCTATATGACAAGTAACTCCCTTCCCTTCCAGAATATTTGACATGGTTTGCTAGGATATCCCCAGAGATGACGATATACCAAATATGTAATTCAATACAGCACAGGAACAGGCCCTTTGGCCCACCATGCCTGCACCAAAACTAATGCTTATTTAGACCCACTGCTCATTGCACACTATGTAGTTTCTATCCCTGTGTTCACCTCCTGTTCATGTGCCTCTAAAGATATATCTTAACCATTGTTAGTGTGTCTGCTTCCACCACCCCAATGGCAGTGGGTTCCAAGTACCCACTACCCCCTGTGAAAAATTTTCCCCCATTTTCTCCCCAAAACCTTCCCCTCTCACCTTGAAGTTGTGCCCTCTTGTGGTTGATGCTTCCAACCTGGGGATAAAACCTCTGACCATCCACCCTATTTCTGCCTCTTATAATTTTGACACAGGTCGCCCCTCAGCCTCCGTCTTTCCAGTGAAAACAGTTCATGTTTATTCAACCTCTCCTCATAACTAAAACCCTCCAGACCAGCAAACATCCTGGTAAAACTTCTCTTCACCCTCTTCAAAGCATCCATGATGAAAGCAGAATTAGCCAAAGAGCTAATAAACAATAAACAGTCTCGATATCTAGCTAAGGCATATCTGCCGAATCTGACATTAGTGTCACGATTGATGGCTTTGCCAAGCTGTTGGCTGCTGAGGACACGGAATTGATTCCATTCTCTGCAGTCCATTATTTAATTGTATCATGTCCACATGGATTCTGAGCTCGCCATTCACTGGAAACTGTCAAAAAACAGCCAACTGCACTGAGTTTGCTGAATAATGTGTGACACAACACCTCCATGCAACATTCTAATGTGCTGCTCTCTAACTTCCTCCAGCAGAACATGCCATACACTAGCGCACAGTCACGCGCACTGATGCACACACACACACAGACTCTCAATCACGCTCACACACACTCTCTCGCACACGCGCACACACAGACTCTCGCACGTGCACACACACAGACTTTCGCATGTGCACACACACAGACTCGTGCATGTGCACGCACAGACACACTCTCTTACGCACACACACATGCACACACAGATTCGTAGGCGCATGCACGCACACAAACTCTCTCGCGCGCAAACACATGCACACAGACTCTCTCGCAGACACATGCACACATACAGACTCTCGCACGTGCACGCACACAGACTCTAGCACGTGCACACACAGACACACTCTCTCACACACGCACACATGCACACACAGACTCGTAGGCGCATGCACGCACACAAACTCGCGCGCAAACACATGCACACAATCTCTCTCGCACACACGTGCACACACACAGATTCTTGCATGTGCACACACACACAGGCACTCGCACGTGTACACACAGACACAGACTCTTGCATGTGCACACGCACACACAACTTCTCGCACATGCGTGCACACACACACAGACTCTCTTGCGCGCGCACACACATACATACAGGTGCTCTCACACACATGCACACGCAAATGAACATGAACAAATATATGGTTTGAAGTACTTTGGCTGTCCTTAATGCAATCACAGTTGGGTAGTTGTGTTCTTGGACCAATAGCATAGCGAATACCACAGCTATTTTGAAAGATTTGGGTTTCCTGATGTTTCTTTCCAACCATCGCTATCAATGTGCACTTTTCTTCTTGAAAGTGAGGCTTTTCTGATGAGTTCAGTTCTGCAGTCTAAAATATTTCACCTCTGCTCTGCCTAAAAAGCTTCTTGAGATGCAAGATAGTGAAACGTTCCAACTCTGTAGAAATTACTTGTCCAGACATGTTCCTTGTTGGTGAGTTCCATTCCAACATTTTCATAATGGTGTAAACTGAAGTTGAAGATGGCATGGGGCAGGGTGACACTAGGCACAGTGACACACCAGATGGCCACTGAGCCATTACTTGGCCATAGAGTCATAGAGATGTACAGCATGGAAACAGACCCTACGATCCAACCCGTCCATGCCGACCAGATATCCCAACCCAAACTAGTCCCACCTACCAGCACCAGACCCATATCCCTCCAAATCCTTCCTATTCATATACCCATCCAAATGCCTCTTCAATGTTGCAATTGTACCAGCCTCCACCACATCCTCTGGCAGCTCATTCCATACATGTACCACCCTCTGCATGAAAAAGTTGCCCCTTAGGTCTCTTTTATATCTTTCCCCTCTCACCCTAAACCTATGCCCTCTAGTTCTGGACTCCCCCACCCCAGGGAAAAGACTTTCTCTATTTATCCTATCCATGTCCCTCATAATTTTGTAAACCTCTATAAGGTCACCCCTCAGCCTCCGACGCTCCAGGGAAAACAGCCCCAGCCTGTTCAGCCTCTCCCTGTAGCTCAGATCCTCAAACCCTGGCAACATCCTAGTAAATCTTTTCTGAACCCTTTCAAGTTTCACAACATCTTTCTGATAGGAAGGAGACCAGAATTGCATGCAATATTCCAACAGTGGCCTAACCAATGTCCTGTACAGCTGCAACATGACCTCCCAACTCCTGTACTCAATACTCTGACCAATAAAGGAAAGCATACCAAACGCCTTCTTCACTAGCCTATCTACATGCGACTTCACTTTCAAGGAACTATGAATCTGCACTTTAAGGTCTGTTTGTTCAGCAACACTCCCTAGGACCTTACCATTAAGTGTATAAGTCCTGCTAAGATTTGTTTTACCAAAATGCAGCACCTCGCATTTATCTGAATTTAACTCCATCTGCCACTTCTCAGCTCATTGGCCCATCTGGTCAAGAACCCATTGTAATCTGAAGTAACCTTTCTCACTATCCACTACACCTCCAATTTTGGTGTCATCTGCAAACTTACTAACGATATACCTCTTATGCTCACATCCAAATCTTTTATATATAAATGATGAACTTGACACATATGACACAAAAGATGGCCGCCGGACCACAATATTGAAAGAAACAGTAGAGCAAACATAGACATTGCCTGGGGTCACCAGAATGCCAGCACAATGCACTCACAACCCAGTTGATTAGTTTAAGGCGGGTGGGGGAGAGAATATACACGAGTAACATACACTGCCTGCTGAAGTGCCTGGGTCCAGCCAACATCTTTGATAGAAATGCCAACAGTTTGATACAGACTCAATACAAAATGTTAATAGCCAGGGCTGCAGTAATTGTCCTTCTCAGGAAGAGCGATTAGTGCCCATTACTACAGCAATGGACTTCCACACAGACATTGAAACTGACAATGACCGTACTGAAATTAACAGAGGCTGCACTGAAACTGACAATGACCGTACTGAAATTAACAGAGGCTGCACTGAAACTGACAATGACTGCACCGAAACTATCAACGATTCCGCGATGTTTACAATAAATAAACTATGTGCAAAGACATTAACCTCATCACTGACCTATTATACTATAAAATGTATAAAACTATCTTGACCTGTGCGCCGTGTGGAGAGAAGACTCGCAGCTGACCACTGTGCTGTTGGTGTGACCGTACTGAAATTAACAGAGGCTGCGCTGGAACTGACAATGACCGTACTGAAATTAACAGAGGCTGCACTGAAACTGACAATGACCGTACTGAAATTAACAGAGGCTGTGCTGGAACTGACAATGACTGCACCGAACTATCAATGATTCTGCGATGTTTACAATAAATAAACTATGGTGCAAAGACATTAACCTCATCACTGACCTATTATACTATAAAATGTATAAAACTATCTTGACCTGTGCGCCGTGTGGAGAGAAGACTCGCAGCTGACCACTGTGCTTTTGGTGTCTCTCTCTCTCCCCCCGGAGCTCCGGTATTTCCTTGTACAATAAATTCTGTCACTGAACCCCGACTGTGACTCCGATGGTGATTTTCCCCATAACAATGGGAGCTGCAAGCAGGGCTCTTACTGCTGGTGCACTGATCGAAAGCCACGATCCGGGGTGGGGGGAGGTGGGTCAGGGTAAGATCCAATTTGTACCTGCAAATGGGAAGAGTCAGACCGGGGCCAAAGACACAGATTAAAAGGTATACCCATTGTAATGTCTGATTTCCTACAGTACGGAGTTAAATTTTAAGTGCATGTCTATGTAGCGGAGGTGTTTAACTGTATTGGCTGCTGTAAGAACCTGCTGCTTGTGCCAGAGGATGAGGTAGTGCCTGTCTCACAGGCCCTGCCCTAAACCGGTTGTTAAGAGGGGTGCCCCCCACCCCCTCCAGGTGAAGGTTGGGATTTAAAATGGGAATTGAGGCGCCGAGGGCACTAGGAGCTGTGAAGCCCAAGTGGTAAAGTCAGGTAACACTGAACTCTGTCGGGGTGAACAACATAGAGTCCAGTTAGAGTTTAAGTTAAAAGCTGGGAGCTGTTTGTATTTCTAACTTCCAATGTGGTGAGGAAGAGGAGCTGATCACTCTGACCAAGAGCCAAACCTCAGTCGAGTACGCGTTACCGAGGTGGGGAGCGTGGACACTGAGTAACCGTGATACCCTGTCAGTCTGTCGTCAAATGACAGAACTTGAATAGTGATGGTGGACGGGAGGGTAAAGAGTCGCACCAGTAGAGAACACACTGGGCTAGAAGTAGGTTTCTGGGCCTATTGGGAGGTGCTGGGTAAGTAGTGGTGGCCAGGAGGGTAGAGAAGTCCCACGGTAGAGATCACACCTTGCTAGAAGGCTGCTACGGCTGTACAGATGGTGCTGGGACAGTATTATAGGCCTGGGGGTAGAGAAGTCCCCAGGAACACTTTACTGTTGGTGGTATCCGGGGATACACAATCTGCTAAGTGTCAGATCATAGTTTTAAGTAGGACACTGCAGGTTCCCTTATTGAGAAATACAAGGCAGACAGACAAGAGCTGTCAGAGCAAATGAAGAAAAGTGGTTGGGATCCATCCCAGACCTTAGCACAACAGAGAGAGTGGATAGATAAACAGAATAAAACTAAAAAGATCGGAGTAGTGTTAGTGTACCAGTTAGC
>NC_057740.1:38574239-38596998 GCF_004010195.1 Chiloscyllium plagiosum
GTTGAAGTCAGAGAGTGGTGGTAGATGGTAAATATTCAGCCTGGAGCCCAGTTACAAGTGGAGTTCTGCAGGGATCAGTTCTGGGTCCTCTGCTGTTTGTAATTTTTATTAATGACTTAGATGAGGGAGTCGAAGGGTGGGTCAGTAAATTTGCAGATGATACGAAGATAGGTGGAGTTGTGGACAGTGAGGAGGGTTGTTGTCGGCTGCAGAGGGACTTAGATATGATGCAGAGCTGGGCTGAGGAGTGGCAGATGGGGTTCAACCCTGCCAAGTGTGAGGTTGTCCATTTTGGAAGAACAAATAAGAATGCGGAATACAGGGTTAATGGTAGGGTTCTTAGTCAGGTGGAGGAACAGAGGGATCTTG
This sequence comes from Chiloscyllium plagiosum, assembly GCF_004010195.1. Classification (NCBI taxonomy): domain Eukaryota; kingdom Metazoa; phylum Chordata; class Chondrichthyes; order Orectolobiformes; family Hemiscylliidae; genus Chiloscyllium; species Chiloscyllium plagiosum. Next base: position 38,574,609 of record NC_057740.1, read on the forward strand.
GGGTCTATGTACATAGATCTTTGAAGGTTGCCACTCAGGTGGATAGAGTTTGTAAGAAGGCCTATGGAGTATTATCGTTCATTAGCAGAGGGATTGAATTCAAGAGTCGTGAAGTGATGTTGCAGCTGTACAGGACTTTGGTTAGGCCACAGTTGGAGTACTGTGTGCAGTTCTGGTCGCTTCACTTTAGGAAAGATGTGGAAGCTTTGGAGAGGGTGCAGAGAAGATTTACCAGGATGTTGCCTGGAATGGAGAGGAAGTCGTACGAGGATCGGTTGAGAGTTCTCGGCCTTTTCTCGTTGGAACGGCGAAGGATGAGGGGTGATTTGATAGAGGTTTATAAGATGATCAGAGGAATAGGTAGAGTAGACAGTCAGAAACTTTTTCCCTGGGTACAACAGAGTGTTACAAGGGGACATAAATTTACGGTGAAGGGTGGAAGGTATAGGGGAGATGTCAGGGGTGGGTTCTTTACCCAGAGAGTGGTTGGGGGCATGGAATGCGCTGCCTGTGGGAGTGGTAGTGTCAGAATCTTTGGTGACCTTTAAGCGGCAATTGGATAGGTACATGGATGGGTGCTGAAGCTAGGACAAATGTTCGGCACAACATCGTGGGCCGAAGGGCCTGTTCTGTGCTGTATTGTTCTATGTTCTATGTTCTATATTCTATACTGGTGCTACCACCTTGTCTGCTTGCCTCCAGATACCATCCTCCCCTTTGAATGCTCCCTGCAGTTTCCATTGCTCTCTCTCTCTTCCTACGAGGTGTCCTCCTGGAGCTGCTGAATTTGGGTAGTGTCTTTTTCTAATTCAATAGTGGCTATTGCAGCCTCATCAATGGCTTCTTGATTTTGGGTTTGCTGAGCTGCTTGGTCTGCAGCCTGGTTTTCATTGAATTGTAGCCAGTTTGGGTTCTGTTTTGCTAGTTCCTTTTGATGGACCCTTACTTTTATTCCTGCATTCTCTTTTGGCTGTTCACTGGCATACAATAGTGCCTGAATTCTTAATTAGTGTTTGATAGGAGATCCCCCTGCGGTGGTGAACCCCCTTCAGCCCCATACCACCATGTAGTCATGGACTACACTGAAGGCATATTGACTGTGTATATATTCACGATATTTCCTTTTGCTAGTTCCAGCGCTTTGGTGAGTGCTACCATTTCTGCGACCTGTGCAGCCTGACTTCCATCAAACCTCCTGGACATAACTGTTTCTAACTTATCAGTTACCACAGCCCATCCTATTTGGGGCGAGCCTCCTACATATTTTCATGACCTGTCCATGAAGAGGGTCTCCTCGGCTGTGTCTAGAGGGTTATCCTTTACTCTTCCCCAATTTTCATCCTGATCTCCCTCCCCACAATTGTGCGGTTTCCCTGTGTCTAGAATTCCCACCGCTGGTTTTTTTCCCCGTATCCCTAACTATTAATTTATTCTGGGACTCAGGGTGTAACGGGACAGACCAGAACCCTTTGGCTATGTCTAAAACAGTGAAAATCTTGTGTTCAGGGGCCAAGCTGTTTAAAACAGTGGAGGGGTCAGCTACAATGGGGTGCAATTTGGGGGTGAACATATTTAGTCCTGTTCCATCAATGGTGAGCCTGTAGCTCCCATCAGGTGTTATTACTGGCCACGTCGGTGTTTGGCTATGTCTAAAACAGTGAAAATCTTGTGTTCAGGGGCCAAGCTGTTTAAAACGGTGGAGGGGTCAGCTACAATGGGGTGCAATTTGGGGGTGAACATATTTAGTCCTGTTTCATCAATGGTGAGCCTGTAGCTCCCATCAGGTGTTATTACTGGCCACGTCGGTGGGTTAGTTGTACTTGCAGTTGCTTTCAGGATTGCCTGTCTCACTAGTCCTTTCACTATCTCCACAACTCCCTTGTTATTTTTTGCATACATAGAATCTCATGAGATATATATATTATTTATTTCTACAAGTGTAGTTTCACAGAGGTAAGCTGGTGTTTTATCCCCTCCTACCCCAGTGAAGTGTATCATTTTGTTTGTGTGGGGTAAGGGTAGGTTTGTGATGGATACAGCAGCTCCTGTGCCCACTAGCATCTCACGTTTCCTCCCTCCTATTACTGCGGATACGTAAATTCCCTCCTCTCTCTTACCCTCATGAATGGGGGCAGCTGGTTGTCAGCTCTGCTGTCCTCGGGATCCCCGCGGTTCCGCGGTGTTCCGGGTTATGTTTGTGGGTGCACCATGCTTTTCCCAGCACACTGCCTCTCTGTGTCCTATTCTGTTGCAGTGGCTGCAGTATTTGACATTGTTCCTGGTCTAACTCGTGTATTCTGTCCTCCAGCTCTTTAGCTTCTTCCTGGCCCTTTCTCCACCTGCTCGGGGAGGCACTCACTTGCTCAATTAGGCCCGCTAACTGGTACACTAACACTACTCCGATCTTTTTAGTTTTATTCTGTTTATCTATCCACTCTCTCTGTTGTGCTAAGGTCTGGGATGGATCCCAACCACTTTTCTTCATTTGCTCTGACAGCTCTTGTCTGTCTGCCTTGTATTTCTCAATAAGGGAACCTGCAGTGTCCTACTTAAAACTATGATCTGACACTTAGCAGATTGTGTATCCCCGGATACCACCAACAGTAAAGTGTTCCTGGGGACTTCTCTACCCCCAGGCCTATAATACTGTCCCAGCACCATCTGTACAGCCGTAGCAGCCTTCTAGCAAGGTGTGATCTCTACCGTGGGACTTCTCTACCCTCCTGGCCACCACTACTTACCCAGCACCTCCCAATAGGCCCAGAAACCTACTTCTAGCCCAGTGTGTTCTCTACTGGTGCGACTCTTTACCCTCCCGTCCACCATCACTATTCAAGTTCTGTCATTTGACGACAGACTGACAGGGTATCACGGTTACTCAGTGTCCACGCTCCCCACCTCGGTAACGTGTACTCGACTGAGGTTTGGCTCTTGGTCAGAGTGATCAGCTCCTCTTCCTCACCACATTGGAAGTTACAAATACAAACAGCTCCCAGCTTTTAACATAAACTCTAACTGGACTCTGCGTTGTTCACCCCGACAGAGTCCAGTGTTACCTGACTTTACCACTTGGGCTTCACAGCTCCTAGTGCCCTCGGCGCCTCAATTCCCATTTTAAATCCCAACCTTCACCTGGAGGGGGTGGGGGGCACCCCTCTTAACAACCAGTTTAGTGCATGGTCTGTGAGACAGGCACTACCTCATCCTCTGGCACAAGCAGCAGGTTGTTGCTGTGTTTGCTGGTAAATTATATTGGATCAGTGGAAGAAACACGTCTAAACTGGAAATGACTATCTCTTGACCTTTCTGAAAAACAGCAGAAGCCACTGAAGTAGAGTCAGCTGCCAAGACCTATTGCAGCTGGATCATTGTCAGAATTGGTTAAAGTAACATCATCCAGATTGAATCTGATTTGGACATCTTATCAATTTACATCTGCCAGCATTGGAATCTCTATGACAGGATGTGGATTGTACCCCGAGAGGTCATGGAAATTTGGCAGCCTGTCTTGCCCATCATGCCCACCCCCTGTCATCAAACATCCATCTACTCCAGCATTTGTCCCATTGCCTTGTATTGGCGAATGTTTCAAGTGCAAATCTAAATACGTCTTCAATGTGATGGGGTTTTCTGCCTCTCCCACCCTTACAGACAGTGAATACCAGATTCCCACCACCCTCTGGCTGAAAGAAAATTTCTTCAAATCCCCTCTCAACTTGCTGCCCTTTGCTTTAAATCAATGTTCCCCTGGTTAATGCTCCTTTCACTGAGGGAAGAAGGTTCTTTCTATCTGCGCCCCTTATAACTTCAAACAGAAACCTCTCCCTTCGCATTTTCTGTTCCAAGGGAAAAAAACCCAAGCCTATGTAGTGTCTCTTCAGAGCTGAATCTCTCCAGCCCAGGCACCCTCCTTGTGAATCGCCTCTGCACCCTCTCTAATGCAGTTATATCCTTTCTGATATACAGACCACTCCAGACAGCTCCATATTCCTGAGGAAGGGCTTGTGCCCAAAATGTCGACTCTCCTGCTCCTCAGATGCTGCCTGACCTGCTGTGCTTTTCCAGCACCACACTTTTTGAGACTATGCCAGCTATGGACCAATTAATGTTATATTCAGCTCCATCATAACCTCTTGGCTTTTGTATTTAATGCCACTACTAATCAAGGCAAGTATCCCAGAGGCCTTCTGGACTATATTATTGACCTGCCCTACTGCCTTCAGAGATTTGTGGGCACCAAGATCCCTCTGATCCTCTGTACTCCTCGGGTCCAGCCCTTCATCAGGCATTGCTTTGCCTCACCTGTCCTCCCAAAAGCCAAGCTGGCTCCCCTGTTCAATACAATCACAGCTGATCTCATTTTGGCTTCAACTCTACTTTGCCACCCGTTTCCCTTCTCCCTCGATTCCCTGAGATTCCAAAAATACTGATTTGTGCTGAAATTGCTTTTCCCACAGACTGCTCTGCTTCCATGACTTCATTCTGCATTGTTCTATCCTCCTGGATTCTGCCATATAAGAACCAGGAGCAGGAGTAGGCCATTCAGTCCCTCCAACCTGCCCTGCCATTTAATATGATCATGGGTGATCTCATCTCAGCCTCAACTCCACTTTCCTGCTGGTGTTCCCTTTATCACGTTACTAATTAAAAATCTTATCTCCTCCTTAAATTTATTCAATATCCCAGGACTCTGGAGGAGTGAATTTCACAAATTCATGAACTTTTGAGAGAAGTAATTTCTCTGCATCTGTTTTAAATCTGCTAACCCTTATTCTAAAACTACGATCTCTCATTCTAGATTACCCCACAAGAAAAAAAACATCTTTTTTATGTCTACTTTGTCAATCCCCTTTAGCACCTCAATTAGATCTCCTCTCATTATTGTATGGAATCAATCAAGTGACCCTCCTCTGAACTGCCTCCAATACAGCTACATCCCTCCTCAAGTAGGGGCACCAACACTGTCCACAATCCTCAGATGCGGCCTAGTACTGTTGCAGATATTCTATTCCTGTAGCAATAAGTGATAAAATTCCATTGACATTCCTTATTTCCGGCTGTACCTGCATTCCACTTTTCTGCAGTTCATGCACAAGGACACCTAGATCCCTCTGCACCCTAGCTTCATAGGCTCATCTGGGCCTTGGTTCTCTATACTGCATTCTTTGGGCTTGTTCTCTGTACCTAGACTGTTCTTGTCATAATAATTAGTATGTTATGTCATAAAATCCCTACAGTGTGGAAGAAGGCCATTTGGCCCATCAAGTCCACACTGACCCTCCAAATAACATCCCACCCAGACCCACAACTCTGCATTTCCCACAGCTAATCCACCTAGCCTGCACATCCCCGGACACTCTGGGAAATTTAGTATAGCCAGTCCACCGAACCTGCACATCTTTGGACTGTGGGAGGAAACTAGAGTGTCAGGTGGAAACCCACTGGGAGAATGTGGGTCTAGATTAGAGTGGTGTTGGAAAAGCAGAGCAGGTCAGGCAGCATCTGAGATGCAGGAAAATCGGCATTTCGAGCAAAAGCCCTTCATCAGGACTCATCGGATGTTGCCTGACCTACTGTGTGTTTCCAGCACCACTCTAATCTAGACTCTGAGTTCCAGCATCTGCAGTCCTCACTTTGGCCTACTGGGAGAATGTGCAATCTCCACACAGACAGTCGCCAGAGGCTGAAAATGAGCCCAGGTCTGCGAGGTAACAGTGCTAACCACTGAGCCACTGTGCCATCCCACAACTTAGTCACAAGTTTCTTGTACAATTCTTCCATTTTTTTCTTCTTACAGTCTTGATAGCAAGTGACAGTTGATGTCAGCGTTACACCATCCTGCATATTAAGGAGTCACATGACACCAGTTTATAGTCCAACAGGTTTATTTAAAATCACAAGCTTTCAGAGCACTGCTCCTTCATCAGGTTAAGTGCACGTATCCTGCACATACTCAACCCCATTATTATTGTTCTTTTTCTCAGCTTTAACTATATTCAATGACAAAGCAACCACAGCTCTCTACTATAGAGAAATGCAAAGATTCTCAATCCTTCAAGGAAAGACAGTCCTCAGCCGAGTACTAATACCCCGAGAATAAAGGCCTTGTTGCAGTGTCATGCATAAATGATGTGAAGGAAGATTCCAAATAGTCAGCCTTCTGGCAAAAGATCCCTGCTTCAGACCTATTCACAGAACTCCAACATAACCATCCTGATGTAACTAGACCAGAGCACCGAACTCACACTTGCTAATCCCAGTCTTAGACTATGGTCTTGGCACATTAGAAAGACCGTGTGCAAACTTAGATAGACCATGAGGGAGTGCATTGCAGGTAGGACAGTTTTTGAATAACCTGTCGAGTTGAGGCCCCCGAAAGTGAACGTTAGCAATTCCATAGCGACTATTTTGAAGAAGGGAAAAGGCAACTGGATGGTTACATGAATAGGAAGGGTTTAGAGGGATATGGGCCAAATGCTGGCAAATGGGACTAGGTTAATGGAGAATATCTGGTCAGCGTGGACAATTTGGACCAAAGGGTCTGTCTCTGAGCTGTACACCTTTGTACCTCAGCGTCCCGGGCAAAGGTTATTCATCAACCTTCACAAAGAACAGATCATTTGGCCATGGTCATGCCTTTGTTAGTGGGAGCTTGCTGCATGTAAACTGAGTACCATGTTTCCTTTATTAAGAAACTCTTGAAACGGTATCTCTTTAACTAAACTTTTGGTCAGATGATTTATGCGGCTCAGTGTCACATTTTGGAGTCCAATGCTGTTGTGAACATTAAGGGTGATGCTGCGAGTCTATACTACAAAATTGCATTGTTTGTTGCAAAACGTCCTGAGATATTGTGAGATTTTAGCGGACACTACAGAAATGTGTGTTTTGCATGCTTCCTCCAGTAAATGATCAATGAGTGGTTTTGGTTTGTTTTTTTTCATTGTCCAACAGGATTTCCCACTAGCCAATGAGTGGAATGTTCCAGAAGGAATGTTGGTGTTTGCAACATAAAGCACAAAGGGACAAAGGTCTCTACACCTCTGTGGTTTATCCATACAATATGATGCATTGTTAATACATTAAAACAGCAGCTAATGAACTTGAAGGTCAGATGTAGTTTATTAACCATGTGGGAGGTACCTATGACTGTGAGTTATTTGAACTTTCATGAGTAAATATTTCTGAAAGAATGACAATCAGACTGCTGTTTAATCAAGGAGAAAATGAGAATGTAGAACTCCAACTCATTTGTGAAAACTATTGGATAATAGTTTACTTGTATCATCCCTGAAGCTGGATACAATGTTGAAACCCAGGACTAGAGGTTCCGTTCAGGGTCAGGTTTTAGATACTCGGGTAATTGTCACATCCTGACTCCATTTTGCTACATCTGCATTAATTATTGCATTAATAGTTCAACTCTTAAGTGGATCCAGAGATAAAATTCACGCCCGGTTAGTGGCAACGGCTAACGCCTGATTGGCCAACGTGTGTAAAGTTCAAAAGCAGCCAGCAGCCGCAGTGTGGTTCCCATTGCCTTGGAGATTGAAACAGGTAAGAGAGCAGAGGGTCAGCTGACCCACAGTGCAGACTACTGGCCGAACGGTCAATCACAAGGTACACATCATGGCAACTCTGTGCCCCCATTCAAGCATCTCTACTTCAATGACCCCTTTTTCTGCCCCTCAATACTTCATTACAGCAGCAATGACAAATTGTCGTAACCTACCCACCCTTCACCGCCCCCCCCACCCCCTTCCTACTGGAAGATCTGCACTAAGGCCGTTTCCTCCTCCCATTCATCACTTTGAACATCTCCTCTGGTCCCTTCCACCCCTTTGAGAAGCTCTTCCACGGGATTAGCAGCTGAGTAATTGGGAGTGGCTTCTTCTATACATTCCACAGATGTGCAGGTTGGGTGGTGAATTGGCCATGGGAAATACAACGTTATGGCGTTTGGGTAGAGGGGATAGGTTTGGGTGGGATGTTCTTCAGTGGGTCGGTGTGGACTCGATGGGCTGAATGGCCTGCTGTCGGGATTCTGTATTTCTAAGAAAGGCTGGAACATTTGCAGCTTTCTTCAGACAGATGTGCCAAGTGACAGACCCATTTTAGCCCCCTCCTGAAGTCTGAACTACAGAAGCAATCATCTCAACACCCACAAACAAAGCAGCATTAGAACATTATTTCAATGAGCCACCACACACTGCAGCACAGAGGAACTAAGCAGAGCAGAGGAAAATCACCTATACAGTGTATTCAAAAAGAACGGGTACCCAATGAACACAGTCTGCTGATTTCTCAGCAACAAACCCAAACAAGCAGACAAAACGCGTCCAGAAACCCTAGCCACTCTCTCCTACATCAAAGACATCTCGGAAATGATTGCCAGACTACTCAGACCCCTTGGCATCATGGTAGCCCACTGTTATGAAGATGTGGGTGTATTTTAAGAGAGTTAAAAGCAGCAGAATGAGCGGACACAGCACCAAGTGTTCTCAAAAAGGCAACAATGTAACACTGGGTCAAACAACTCCATTAGATCATTGCCTGGAGACAAAAACAAATTCAAATTCGGCCAATCAGTTTAAATTATACCCCAAAAAATACCAAACTCCAATCCAGTTTGAATTGAGTATATTGACAATCTTAAAAGCCAATGACACAATCCAATGCCTGTGGGTATAAGACCAGGGAAAATTGAACAGTTGAGAGGAGAACTGCCCAGCCCAGCCTGTAAACAGACTGCCCAAAAAATAGTTCTCTTAAAAATGTACCTTTTTGATCAATAACCTGTGATGCAGAAATTCCTAAGAAGATGAAAAGAAGACACAGGAATATCCAAATAGAAGCTGCCTGGTTTTGAAATAAGAACTGTGGTTTTGTAAATCTTAACTGGGAGTTTTATCGGACTAGTATTACAGAAGGGAAGGTAACAGATAGGCTAGGTGGAGAAATGGTAAAGCGTGGTTCGTTAATTATTCCCTGTTATACTTTAAGAAATAAAGTTGTTAATTGTTACTTTAAATAGTCCTAGGCCACTGGAATTTTTACTGCATGGGATAAATCTTTTCTGTGTTGCTGGTTTTAAATTTAACAGGAGGGTTTACCCCCATGTCTAACACTCACAAACCCATAAATACATTAAAACAGCAGCTAATGAACTTGAAAGACCCTATACAGACAACAGGCAAAACTAATATCATTTACAAAATACCGTGCAAGAACTGTAACAAACACTACATTGGACAAACAGGCAGAAAACTAGCCACCAGGATACATGAACACCAACTAGCCACAAAAAGACATGACCCTCTCTCACTAGTATCCTGACATACACTTGAAGAAGGGCACCACTTCAACTGGGACAACACATCCATCCTAGTACAAGCCAAACAGAGACACACATGAGAATTCCTACAAGCATGGCATTCCATCCCAGAACTCTATCAACAAATACATTGACTTGGATCCCATTCCCAAGAAAAAAGACAGGAAATAACATCACCACAGGAAATGACATCACCAACTCAAGGAAACCTAAACACATAAGTAAAAAGTGGGCCATACCACCAGAGCCTCATCAGAGATTATGTTACCTAGCATGGTGACGAAACATCTGAAATTAACATTCCAGCTCAGTGAGCAAATTTACATCCACAGGTACGTCCTTCAGGATTTGGCCAGTTCAGTCAATAGACAACTAACAAGTCACCTTTAGTAAAGGAATAAACTATTTAAAATTGTGGTGGAAGCAGATTCAGTCTTGACATTCAAAAAAAGGAATTGGATAGTACCTGAGAGACAGGATTTACAGCATTACAGGAATAAGCAGGGGATTGAGGTAAAGGAAGTATTAGTCTAGCTGTAATGTTACTGGATTCATCAACCCCAGATTAATGCTCTGAGAACATGTGTTCAAATCCCACCATGCCAGATGATGAAATTGGAATCCAATAAAAATCAGAAATGAAAAGCTAGTCAACCAAAATCCCATCCTTTTCACACCTGAGAGAAGGAAATCTGCTGTCTTCACCTGGTTTGGCCTACATGTGACTCCAGACCCACAGCAATGTAGTTGACTCTTAACTGCCCTCTGGGCAATTAGGGATGGGCAATAAATGCTGCTCCAGCCAACGACACCCACATCTTGTGAATGAATAAACAATAGGTTAGTAGTGGGAATGGATATGATAGGCCAAAAGGCTTGTGTCATTCAACATTCTATCAAGCCATTAGTATCATCTAGACCTTTAATAGAAGTGAAGCCTGATTATGAACTGGAAGGGAAGACATAAAAGGAATAGCATTACTGAGCCTTTCTCATTACCTGGTTAATGGATGTTACTGAGTCATTGAAGGAAGACTAATCAGACAGCTAATCAAGACAACATGTTTTCAATCTCTTTAAAAAGCCTCTGCCCTGTGAGTTGCTTCAGTGTCTGAGGAGTCACAAATGGTGCTGAACATCCCCACTTCTGACCTTATGATGAAGGGACGTTCATTGAAGAAGCTGCTGAAGATGGTTGGGCCTATGGACATTACCCTGAGAAACACCTGCAGAGTTGACCTGGAGCTGAGATGACTCATCTCCAATACCATAACACCACAACCAAATTCCAATCAGTGGAGGGTTTTCCACATGATTTCAGTTGACTCCAGTTTTGCTCCTGGATACTTAGTAAAATACTGTCTTGATGTCAAGGGCTGTCACTCTCACCTACCTCTGCAATCCAGCTCATTTGTCCATGTTTGAAACAAGGCTGAGTGGCCCTGGCATAACCCAAGCTGAGTGTCAGTGAGCAGGTTACACCTCTGCCAGCACTACCTGATAGCACTCCAACAAGCCCTTCATGATGTTGCTGATGAATGAGAGTAGGCACTTAGCCGGCTTGCATATTTGTCCTGTTTCTCATGTACAGCTCAAACTTGGCCAATTTTCCAAGTTTTGGGGTAAATGCCAGTGTTCTCGTTACACTGGAACAGTTTGGTAAGGGAGCAACAAGTTCTGGAGCACAAGTCTTCAGTACTATTGCTGGAATGTTGTCAGGGCCTATACCTTTGCTAAATCCAAAGCCTTGACTCATTTTCTGGTATCAGATTAGCTGAAGACGGACATCTGTGAAGCTGGGGACTACTGGAGAAAGCCAAGGTAAAACTGCTTCAGGCTTGCTGCAAATCCCTTGAATTTTGCATTGATGTGCAGACTGCCCTGAAATTGAGAATAGGGATATTTGTGAACTCTTCCCTCCCAGTGAGTTTTTAAATTGCCCATCACTGTTCACAATTGGATGTCGCAGGTATACAGAGCTGAGATCTGATCTATCAAGTGTGGGATCCCTCAGCTCATTGCATTGTTGCTTCCACTGTTTGGTGTGCAAGTAATTCTGAAACTAGGTAGCCTCACTAGCTTGCCACCTCAATATTTGCAGCCAAGACTCCTGCACTCTTTACAGGAACAGCACTGAACTTTCAACTCAATGGTAAATGGTTGAGAGGAGATATGCCGAACTGTGAGGTTGCAGATTGTGTTGGAGTGCAATTCTGCGGCTACTGATCACCTGACATGTCTGGAAAAATCTTTACATAATCCTAGCCAATATAAATATTTTAGTTTAGTGTGAAGAGATAGTCTTAAAATGTTGTTGCAATACTCAAATGGAACTATCACTTTGATGGACCCACTGCCCATGCATCACTCAATACTATTTGATATTGTTTCCCCTTCCTCATTAACATTTTGTCTTTTAAAATAATAACACTCAGATATTGGCTCTGATTCAATTTCTGAGTAGACTTTTTGAGACACCTGTCTCAATTCAGAATCCGTTGGTTGAGTTTATATTAAAGAAGATGTCAACCTCATTCTCTTTAACTCCCACTTTCCAATTAAACTTTCGAAAATAATCTTAGACAATGGAATTTCTAAGATTCCCCCTGTTCCTGGCAAAGCCAGTGAGCGTTAGATTAAGGTACAATGCAGTCAGGTAATAATGCAGAATGTTCCTCTCATTTCTTTTATTTCTCAATACCTGAGTGAGGCCCATATTTTTGAACCAGACAGGTTATTCCCCAAGATAAAATTAATTCCTTCTGTAGGGATTTGTTGTACTATCAAACACTTCTTTTATTTGCTAAGTCACTCCTTAATTAAACTTTACACAATGGAACTGTTTCTAACCTTTTACATATATCTCCAACTAATATATTTTTTTCCCCCTTCATTAACCCCCCTGGAAAACATAGAATTATCAGCTAGCATCAGTTATTCACTTACTCCAGAGTGTCTCAATATTTTTATTAACTTACCTCACTGATTGGACAAATAAAGAAATAAATCTTCATCTAAAATAAAATATTCAGAACCTACGCGGTCTGGTTCTCTTTATCAACAACAGAGGAAAGTTATTTCTTGGCTGATGATGTTTGGTCAGAGAGTTAGACATAATGGGTTTAATCGTGTCCTTCCACACCACAACAATTCTGAGATTCAGTGACTGTCCACAGCTATCACTTCCTTCCTAACAGGTTCTAAGGGAATGCACTGCCCTTATACAATGTTGTAGTTTTTAACATCTATTGCCTCTCCTAATGTTTGCTTTTCCACTAAGACAGTTCTGTTGTCTCCTAGAATGTTGTCATTTGCTGTATTAAAATGATGTGTTCACAGCAAGGCATAAGCAATAATTCTAAATTTGAAATTAAAAATGGAGTCAGCATCAAAAGCCAAACAGCATTTCTTCTTTAAAAATCACCCTGCAAACTGCTCACCTGTGCAAGCTGAAAGAAGAGTACCTTTGTTCTCCAGAATTTTCCAAACGTAGCCTTTAACTTGTAGAAATTGTGCAATGCTTCCTTTCCTTATACTTCACATTCTATTGTAGACTTTGTCACACTGTCACAGGCTCTTGCACATCATTCCACTTTCTCCTCTTATGGTTACACAAATGTAATTAAAGCCGTTTTTCTGAGGAACAAAATGACATATGTTAACAAGCAATCAACAACTCAGCAGCACAAAATTGCTTCATTATAAAACCAACTTAGCCCTTTCGCAATTTTAGCACCACAGCTGAGAAAAATGTTATAGTGCTCACAGGATCGTATCTGCACAAGTCCTGGAGGTATTTTCTAATCAACCTATCCAGGGATGCTATTACGCACCTCTGGAGCAGGTGGGATTTTATCACAGGTCCTCTGGCTCAGAGTTAGGGACACTACCACTACACACAAGAGCCCCTTGTACCAGCTTTCAAAGCTTTTTGACTTAATGCCAAACTCCTGCCTTTCCTCCCCAACGCTGCCTCTTGTTTCTATTGAAATAATGAGCCAACGCCTTCTTGAATGGATCAACTGAACATGTCTCTCCCATGCTTCCAGGCAGTGCATTGGAAACCCAGACTACTTGGTGGAAATGGGTTGGGAAATCTGGTCGGCATGGACGGGTTGGACTGAAGGGTCTGTTTCCATGCTATACATCTCTATGACTCTATATTCGCTTGTTTGCAAAACACTTTAAAATTGTGTCCTCTCGATCTCCATCTTTTTTTTTAAAATATTTTTATTGAAAACCCATTTTAATCGTTTACAAAACATTTATAAACTAAAAAAAAGATAAACACCATTAAAACAGAAAAAAGGCAGTAGAAAAAAAAGCCATAACACAGTACCATTATTAATAAATGACCTACTATTAGAGTCATAGAGATGTACAGCATGGAAACAGACCATTCGGTCCAACCCGTCCATGCCGACCAGATTTCCCAACCCATTTCCACCAAGTAGTCTGGGTTTCCAATGCACTGCCTGGAAGCATGGGAGAGACATGTTCAGTTGATCCATTCAAGAAGGCGTTGGCTCATTATTTCAATAGAAACAAGAGGCAGCGTTGGGGAGGAAAGGCAGGAGTTTGGCATTAAGTCAAAAAGCTTTGAAAGCTGGTACAAGGGGCTCTTGTGTGTAGTGGTAGTGTCCCTAACTCTGAGCCAGAGGACCTGTGATAAAATCCCACCTGCTCCAGAGGTGCGTAATAGCATCCCTGGATAGGTTGATTAGAAAATACCTCCAGGACTTGTGCAGATACGATCCTGTGAGCACTATAACATTTTTCTCAGCTGTGGTGCTAAAATTGACCTTACCATTAAGTGTATAAGTCCTGCTAAGATTTGCTTTCCCAAAATGCAGCACCTCGCATTTATCTGAATTAAACTCCATCTGCCACTTCTCAGCCCATTGGCCCATCTGGTCCAGATCCTGTTGTAATCTGAGGTAACCCTCTTCGCTGTCCACTACACCTCCAATTTATACCAGAACAAACTTTTCTACTTAAACTAAACTACAGACATATTAAATACTAACTTAAACTAAATTCAAATAACTTAAATTAAATAATATCTCACTACTTTATTCTGTCTCACTCATCACACCTCCACTGAGTCTTCTGTCCCTGGGAGCACCATCTACAGTACCCATATTCTTTTCCCCCAGCCTCCTCCTCCCGGGGCCCCACAGGCGCCCATACTGATTCCCATGGCTATACCACAGCCCTAATTAATATTGCTGATAAGTCAGCGTCAATATAATTTTAAAAAGGGCTGCCATGTCTTGTAAAACTGTTCCGTTTTGTGGTGCACCATATTTGTGAGGTAGTCTTGGGTGAGATGCTGCATCACCAGCCTACGCCACCCATAAGACCTGGGGGGGTTTTCTGACGTCCAATTCAGTAGAATGTTCTTCCTCGCACAGTGGGTAAGAATGTTAAACAATCTCTTCCTGCGTTCTCCCAGAGAGGAAATGTGTTGCTGGAAAAGCGCAGCAGGTCAGGCAGCATCCAAGGAGCAGGAGAATCAACGTTTCGGGCATGAGCCCTTCTTCAGGGCTCATGCCCGAAACGTCGATTCTCCTGCTCCTTGGATGCTGCCTGACCTGTTGCGCTTTTCCAGCAACACATTTTCAGCTCTGATCTCCAGCATCTGCAGTCCTCACTTTCTCCTTCTCCCAGAGAGGGCAAATTTGGTAACCCCAAAAGAAGCAATACCAGATCCACATTAATGTCAATCCCCAGGATGACCTTTAACTCCCTTATTATAGCACTCCAATATCTCTGGATCGCACAACAGGACCAGTAACAGTGTGTGAGAATGTCTATACTAATGTTACATTGGGGACATCCAGATGACGCTCCTCTCTTGAACTTAGCCAGCCTCTCTGGCATCATGAGCCCTGTGTATAATCTTCAATTGCATGGCCTGAGCCCTGTTACATACTGAGATTTTCCTTATATTCCCCCAAATGTCTTCCCATATCTCCCATGAAATATCCTCTCCTAAGTCTCAATTCCACATCCTACAGAGTCCTTCCATGTTCCCCCAGGGTGCGACCTTTCTGTAAGTGATATAAAATACTGGGTGAAAGAGCACCCGTACCCCGGAATATTCTTTTCTCCACGTCTGATTTGTAACACTGGACCAGGAGTGTGGTCTTCCTCTGTATATAGCCCCTCGTCTGGAAGTATCGGAAAAGGTCCCTATTAGACAATCCATATTTCTGATGTAACTGACTAAATGACATCACGACCTCCGTCTCGAATAAGTCTCCCAGACAAAAGATTCCCTTATTCTCCCAAGCCTTAAAAACGGAGTCCATTACCCCAGGTTTAAATCCTTGAGCTCCCACCAACGAGGTAAATGGTGAAGTCTTAGACCAATTGCCCTCATCTTGCCTCATTATCCTCCAGGCTTTTACTGTATTTAAAATAATTGGACTTTTACACTGCTGGGTCAATGGATTTCATTTTGTCCATGAATAATAAATTAATTAAAGAACATCTCGATTGTGAGGCTTCAATATCAAGCCAAATCGACTCCGAAATACCCCCTACCCAGTCACCACCATATGTTAACCGAGCACTTAATTGATATATCTTCAAATCTGGAAGATCCATCCCTCCCTCAGCCTGTGAAAGCTGCAATTTAGTGAATTTAATTAGAGGGAGCCTATGGCACCAAATAAAGGACTCTAGCCAACCGCTGAGACTCCGTAACACTTGTCTGGATAACAACAACGGGAGAATTCTCATGGGGTATAACAGGCGAGGAAGAACATTCATCTTCATCAGGGCTATTCGGCCCAACCACGATAACGGTAAACCACTCCCACCGCTGCAAATCCTGTTTTATCCTCTCTAGTAGGTGTGCATAGTTAGCTTTATACAGCTTGTGGAAGGAATTGGTAATAAAAGCTCCCAAATATAAAAAACCTTTTGGCGAATATCTAACCGGGAATGCATTCCGTCCGTCACTAATCCCCCTACAGGCATGGCTTCCGATTTTGTAAAATTGATCTTGCAACCACCATATGAATTAATTGTTTGGATCAGTCGAGGAACAAACTTCTCTGGATCGGCCAAAAATAAAAGGACATCATCAGTGTACAGGGTGACCTTATGCTCCCTCATTCCCACCTTTGGCACTATTATTTCAGGATCTGTCCTGATAGTTTCGGCTAACGGCCCAATTGCCAAGGTAAAGAACAGCGGTGACAGAGGACACCCCTGTCAACTACCTCTTCCAATGTTAAAGTTATTAGACTTAGCACTGTTTGTAATGACTGCGGCCTTAGGATCATTATACAGTACTGCTACCCATCTGGCAAAGGATCCCCCCCCCAATCCAAAAACAGATACAGCCATCCTATCTGACGCCTTTTCTGCGTCTAGGGAGCTCACCAACCCTGGAATCAATCTTTTGAAATCTACATTCAACAGTGAAATGGGTCTGTATGAAGCACATTCTTCAGGGTCTTTCCCTTCTTTACAATGAGGGAGATATTAGCCTCCCGAAGAGAAGGCAGCAGACAATTCTGTGAGTAAGAATAATTGTACTTCCCCAGAAGTGGCTCCACTAACAGGTTTATGAATTCCTTATAGAACTCAGTTGGGAATCCACCTGGCCCCAGTGCTTTGCCACCCTGGAGATGCCTTATTGCTTCCTGCACTTCCTGTACCATTATGGGCACATTCAAAAGGGAAACCTACTCTCTACTTATATTGGGGAGGTCCAGATTTTGAAAAAAAGGACTGCATTCCCATTGTACCGTGTTCGCGGCCCCTCCGACCAATATAGCTCTGCAAAGTATTCCCTAAACCTAACATTGGTCTTCTTCAATTCGCAGGTAATTGTACCAGCCTTCTGCCTAACAGACATAATAGATTGGGAAGCTTTTTTCCTCCTAGCCAAATAAGCCAGATATCTACCAGACTTATCTCCAAACTCAAACAGTCTTTGTTTGGCAAAGGAAACCACTTTTTTAGCCACTTGTGTGGGCGTTGAGTCGAGAGCAGCCTGGAGAGCTGGTGACCTGCTGCAGCTTAACCAATGACAGCCTGTTATAATATGTTTTCTCAGCTACCTTCAGCTGGGTCTCCAGCATCCATTGCTGCTCCTCCCTCTGCCTCTTTCTCATCGTTGAATATGAAATGATCAGACCTTATAAATATGCCTTAGTGGCCTCCCAAAGCATTGCTGGATTACTAGCCGTACCTGAATTAATATCCCAAAACGCCACGGACTCTCTAGTAATGTATTCAACAAATTCACTATCCCCTAACAAAAATGGATCGATGTGCCAGTGACATGCATTCATTCCACTAACAGGTTTATGAATTCCTTATAGAACTCAGTTGGGAATCCACCTGGCCCCAGTGCTTTGATTTTAACATCTAGATACACTGGTGCATGTTCCAAAACAGTTATATTCCTAATTTTGCACGCCAATGTTCTGTCCAGACCGTCAGTTGGCATAAAAACATATCAATTCGCACATGGCATTTGTGTGGGTTGGAATAAAACGTGAAGTCTCTTCCATTAGGGTGGAGTTACTTCACTAGTCCCAACTCATCGCACATGTTCACCAGCTGTTTAGACTGCGTGGGCAATACCTGCCAGGTCCTTTGGTACCCTGTCAACCTCTGGATCTATAAAGCGATAAAATTCCCTCCTACAATCATGCGGTGACTCCAAGATTCATTAATTTAGCCACTGCATCAATTAGAAATTTAAGAGGGAGCACGGGGGGACAATATACATTCAAAATGCCATACTCTTCTCCATGTATTAGGGCTTTAAGAATAATAAACCATCCATGTTCATCCTTAATCTGCTCCGTTACCTGGAAAGGGAGGTTTTTTTCTTATCAATATAGCCACTCCTCTACTCTTAGAGCTGAAGGATGAGAAAAATACCCTGTCATAACTCCCACCTGCTGCAGTTTCAGATGTTCCTTATCAGTTAGATGCTTCTCTTGCAGTGACTTATGGTGTACCTCAGGAGTCCATGTTGGGATCACAAATATACACATTTCTACATTAACAGTCTGGTCAAAGGAACTGAGGGTATTGTTGCTAAGCTTCCAGATGACACAAAGATAAGTGGAAGGACGGATAGTGGTGAAGAGGCAGAGAGGTTGCAGAAGGACTTGGACAGGCTAGGAGAGGGGAAAAGAGGTGGCAGATGGAATACCATGTGGGAAACTGTGAGGTTGTACACTTTGGTAGGAAGAAAAGAAGTGTGGACTATTCTTTAAATGGAGAAAGGCTTCGGAAATCTGAAATACAAAGGGACTTGGAAGTGCACGTTCAGGATTCTGGTAAGGTTAATTTATAGGTTCAGTTAGCAGCTAAGAAGGCAAATGCAATGTTAGCATTCAGTTCAAGGGGGCTACAATACAAGAGCAGAAATGGACTGCTAAGGTTTTGTAAGGCTCTGGTTAGACCGCATTTGGAATATTTTGAACATTTTTGGGCCCCATATCTAAGGAAGGATGTACTGGCCTTGGAGAGGGTCCAGAAAAGGTTTATAAGAATGATCCCAGGGATAAAAGGCTTGTCATATGAGGAATGGTTGAGGACTCTGTGTCTATACTTGATGGAGTTTAGAAAGATGAGGGAGACCTGATTGAAACTTACGGAATACTGAAAGGTCTGGATATGGTGAACATGGAGAAGATGTTTCCACAAGTGCCACACAGGATGTTGCTAAACAAAGTAAGAGCTCATGATGTTAGGGGCAAGGAACTAACACAGAGAGATGATCGACTGACTGACAGAAGGCAGAGAGTAAAGATAAAAGGGGCTTTATCAGGATGACAGCCAGTAACAAAGGTGTTCCTCAGGAATCCCCTTGACTAGAGGGGATGCCATATTGGATTTGGTGCTTGGCAACGAACCATGTCAGGTGTCAGATCTCTCAATGGGAGAGCATTTCAGTGATAGCGATCACAACTCCCTGACCTTTACTATACTCATGGAGAGGGATAGGAGTACACGGTATGGGAAAATATTTAATTAGGGGAAGGGGAATTACAATGTTATTATGCTGGAACTGAGGTGCCTAAATTGGGAACAAATGTGGAATGCACAACAGAAATGTGGAGGTTGTTTAGGAAGCACTTGCTGATAGTGTTGGATAGGTTTGTCCCACTGAGGCAAGGAAGGGATGGTAGGTTGAAAGATAGGTTGGGTGACAATGTGTTCCACATCCCTTGTCAAGAGGAAGAAGGAAGCTTGCTTAAGGTTGAGGAGGCAAGGATCAGACAGGGTTCCAGAGGTAGCCAGGAAGAACTGAAGAATGGACACAGGAGAGCTAGAAGGGGACGTAAAAAAGCTTGAACAGGGAGGATTAAGGAAATCCTGAAGGCATTCTACACTTCCATGAGGAACAAGAGGATGGCCAGAGTGAGGGTAGGGTCGATCAGGGATAGTGGAGGGAACTTGCACCTGGAGGTGGACAAGGTGGGGAAGGTCCTTAATGAATACTTTGCTTCAATATTCAGTACTGAGAGGAATCTTGACATTTCTGAAGACAGTGTGAAACAGACTATTCACTCAAACAGGTGGATTTAGGAAGGAAGATGTGCTGAAAACTTCGAAAAACTTAAGAATAGATAAATCCCCTGGGCCAGACAGGATGTACCCAAGGTTACTACAGGAAGTGAGGGAAAAGATTGTTACGCCTTTGGTGATGATCTTTGCATCCTCACTGTCTACTGGAGTAGTGCTAGATGATTGGAGGATGGCAAATGTTATTCCCTTTTTCAAGAAAGGTAATAGAGGTAATCCTGGAAATTACAGACCAGTTAGTCTTATGTTTGTGATGTGCAAAGTATTGGAGAGGATTCTGAGAGATAGGATTTATGATTACTTGGAAAATCATAGTTTGAGTAGAGATAGTCAATATGGCTTTGTGAGGGGCAGGTGAGGCCTCAGAAACCTTATTCAATTCATTGAGGATATGACAAAACACATTGATGAAGGGAGAGCAGTGGATGTGGTATACGTGGATTTTAGCAAGGCGTTCTCCCTGGTAGGCTCATTCAGAAAGTAAGGAGGCATGGATACAGGGAAATCTGGCTGTCTGAATACAGAACTGGCTGGCCCATAGAAGACAGAGGGTGGTAATAGATGGAAAGTATTCAGCCTGGAGCTCAGTGACCAGTGGTGTTCCACAGGAATCTGTTCTAGGACCTTTGCTCTTTGTGATTTTTATAAATGACTTGGATGAGGAAGTGGAAGGGTGGGTTAGTAAGTTTGCTGATGACGCAAAGGTTGATGGAGTTGTGGATAGTTTAGAGGGCTCTTGTAGGTTGCAACAGGACATTGACAGAAATCAGAACTGGGCTGCTAACTGACAGATGGAGTTCAACCTGGAAAAGTGTGAAGTGATTCACTTTGGAAGGTTGAATTTGAATGGAGAATACAGGGTTAAAGGCAGAATTCATGGCAGTGTGGAGCAACAAAGGGATCTTGAGGTCTATATCCATAGATCCCTTTAAGGGATAGAGTTGAGATAGGGTTAGATTGGATTAGATTCCCTACAGTATGAAAACAGGCCCTTGGCCCACCAAGTCCACACCGACCCTCTGAAGAGTAACCTACCCAGACCCATTCCCCCATCCCATATTCACGCCTGACTAATGCACCTAACACTATGGGCAATTGAGCATGGCCACTTCACCTGACCTGCACATCTTCAGATTGTGGGGGGAAACCAGAGCACCCGGAGGAAACACACGCAGACACAGGGAGAATGTGCAAACTACACAGAGACAGTCAGCCAAGGCAGAGATCAAACCCTGGTCCCTGGCACTGTGAGATAGCAGTGCTAACCACTGAGTCACCATGCCGCCCATTAAGAAGGGTTGTTAAGAAGGCACATGGTGTGTTGGCTTTCATTAGCAGGGGGATTGAGTTTTAAGAGTTGTGAGGTTATGCTGCAGCTCTCTACAGCCCTGGTTAGACCACACTTGGAATATTGTGTTCAGTTCTGGTCACCTCATTGTAGGAAGGATGTGGAAGCTTTAGAGAGGGTGCAGAGGAGATTTACCAGGATGCTGCCTGGTCTGGAGGGCATGTCTTATAAAGAAAGGTTGAGGGAACAAGGGCTTTTCTCACTGAGTGAAGGAGGATGAGATGGAGGTTTACGGGATGTTGAGAAGCATAGATAGAGTGAATAGCCACAGATTTTCTCCCAGGACAGACGTGTCTATCAAAAGGGGTCGTAGTTTTAAGGTGATTGAGGGACAGTTTAGGGGAGATGTAGTTTCTTTACAAAGAGAGTGGTGAGTGCATGGAATGCTCAGCCTGCAGGGAAGGTCGTACAATGAAGGGTATGTGGGTTAGTTTGATCTTACAGTGGGATAAAAGACCATAACGACATTGACGGCTGAAGGGCCTATGTGCTGTTCTGTTCTATGTTTTTAGGCGGAGAGATTGGGACCTGAGGATACAGCCTCAGAGTGAAGAGACAATCCTTAAAAACGAAGATGAGGAGGAGCTTCTTCAGCCAGAGGATGGTATATTTGTGGAACCCATTAGTACAGAGGGCTGTGGAGGCCAAGTCATTGAGTATATTTCACTTCAAGCTAGATACGTTCTGGATTAGTAAGGGGATCAAAATTATGAGGAGAAGGCAGGAGAATGGGTTTGAGAAACATAGTTACCATGACTGAATGGTGGAGCAGACTCAATGGGCCAAATGGCCTAATTTTCCTCCTATATCTTATGGTCCAAGGGCCAGACATTTTGGGACTCTACTCACTGGAGTCAAGAAGAGTGATTTAGGAGAAAGTGAGGACTGTAGATGCTGAAGATCAGAGCTGAAAATGTGTTGCTGGAAAAGCGCAGCAGGTCAGGCAGCATCCGAGGAACAGGAGAATCGACGTTTCAGGCATGAGCCCTTCTTCAGGAATGAGGAGAGTGTGCCAAGCAGGCTAAGATAAAAGGTAGAGAGGAGGGACTTGGGGGAGGGGCGTTGGAAATGTGATAGGTGGAAGGAGGTTAAGGTGAGGGTGATAGGCCGGAGTGGGGTTGGGGGCGGAGAGGTCAGGAAGA
>NC_057740.1:38599587-38602933 GCF_004010195.1 Chiloscyllium plagiosum
CCCTCACCTTAACCTCCTTCCACCTATCACATTTCCAACGCCCCTCCCCCAAATCCCTCCTTCCTACCTTTTATCTTAGCCTGCTTGGCACACCCTCCTCATTCCTGAAGAAGGGCTCATGCCTGAAACGTCGATTCTCCTGCTCCTCAGATGCTGCCTGACCAGCTGCGCTTTTCCAGCAACACATTTTAGGCTCTAGAAGAGTGAGTGATGATCTCATTGAAATATTTTGGATTCTTAAGGGGCTTGACAGGGTAAATGCTGAGAGGGTGTTTCGCCTCATGGGAAAGTCTAGGACCAGAGGTCACAGTCTCATAATAAAGGCACGCTAATTTAAGACTGAGATAAGGAGGATTTTTTTTCTCTGTCAGAGGATTGAGAATCCCTGCATCTCCTTGCCACAGTGAGCTATGGGGGCAGAGCCCTTGTGGTATATTTTTCAGGCTGAGATTGACAAGTTCTTGATCAGTTGGGGAATCGAGGATTATGGTGAAAAGGCAGGAAAGTGGATGTAAGGAATGTCGGATCAGCCATGATCATATTCCATGGCAGAGCAGGCTTGAGGGCCTGAATGGCGTATTCTTGTTCCTGTTTCTTATGGTCTTCTGGTTTACAATTCTGCAATCCTCCAGACCACACACAAATCCAGGGAAAGATAATTATCACTGCTACTGTAATTCCCACTCTTATTTCCTTCATTATCTTTGGATGTAGTTCATCTAGATCCAGTGCCTTATCAACTTGAAATACCAACAGTTTATCCATTGCCCCCCCCCCCCCCCCCCTCCCCCCCCCCCCCCCCCTCATTAGTAATCAACCCTCCTGTTAATTCACCCTCCCCTTCTGTCACTACAGCTTGAGCATCATCTACCTTGAAGCCATAAGTTTTGCCCCAAAATCCCTTTTTTGGTCCCTAACCTGTCCTAAATCTCCTTTTACCATTGTTTTACTTTTGATGTGCTTGAAAAAGACTTTGGAGGACTTCCCTCAAGTTTAGCTGCCAGACCTCTTTCAGAATCCTTCGTTCCTTCCCTTATTTGCTTTCTCACCTCCCTTCTGAACCTGTTATATTCAGCATGGTTCTCAATTGTGTTTACTCCCTCACACTGGCCACGAGTACATATATTCTTCTTTACCTTAATTTCTATCTCCTTCGTCATTCAGAGAGCTTGGATTTGTTTGTCCCACCTTTCCAATGTACGGGAATATACCTCAACAGTAGCCCAACCCATTTCCTCTTTAAGGGTATCTACTGTTTGTCCCACAAGCTTTAGTTCCAATATATCCAGCCCAGTTTTCTTCTTGCACCTTCAAAGCCTGCTCTATCTACCAATTGATTATCCTTACTCAGTCCGTCATCTCCTACCATCATCCCAAACCTTATGATACAATGATCACTGTTCCCAAAATGGTCTGCTCCATTGTTACCTGATTTCTTTGGCCCACCTCATTACCAAGGCCTGTCTAACAAAGCCTTATCTCAGGTTGAGCTGGATACATACTGCTGCAGGAAATGTCATCTACATCAGCACTGACCAAATACTCACAAGGAACTCATTCCTTTTCACACAAGATTATTCACAGAATCCCTACTGTCACAAAGCTAATCCTTTTTTTTTGTCTAAAATCTGTTCCTTGGCTCAAGGAGACTACCCTTGATTGTTTTCAGAGGGACAATAAACCTGGCCGGGCTCTGATCAGTCTGGTTTGCTACAGAGATTGAAAGGATTTTGAGAGGCCTTTTGTTTATAGGTAAACAGATGAGACTTCAGGTCAAAGTGGTCATGTTTTAGAAGTGACCTGTAGAAGGAAAGGGGAGTGGTCAGCTCTCTAGCTGAGCTGAGCAGTTTAGTTCAGTCCAGAACTGGTTGAGAGTTCAACAGGAAGCTGTTGTGGAAACTGTCTATGCTGCCCTTTTAATTTCAACCAGTAAGCATCTGACTCTTTTTTGTATTGTGTTTTCAAGGGGGTTTGCTTATCGGGACTGTTGTGTTTATTTGGAACATGATACTTAAGTCTACTTTGGATAGACTGAGTTCTGGAGGGGCTCTTTATTCTGTTCTTCAAGTTTCATTGTGTAATTTTGTAAATAAATGTTTTGTCTGTTTTAAACCTGGTAGACAACCTAGCTAACTTAATCCAGGTAATTTTCACTGTACACTTACTGAAACAAATTGCAATGTTATGGTCTGGGGCTGCCTGCGTAAGGATGTTTTGAGTGGTCTGGCCCAGTTCATAACACTATAGTGTGGAAACAGGCCATTTGGCCCAACAAGTCCACACCGACCCTCCGAAGAGTATCCCACCCAGACCCATTCCCCTACCCTATTACTCTACATTTCCCCTGACTAATGCACCTAACCTATGCACCTGAATACTATGGGGCATTTTGGCATGGCCAATTCACCTAACCTGTACATCTTTGGACTGTGGGAGGAAACTGGAGTACCAGGTGGAAACCCATGCAGACACGGGGAGAGTGTACAGACTCCACACAGTCGGCCGAGGCTGGAATCAAACCTGGGACCCTGGTGCTGTGCCGCCCTATTATTAGCAATACTTGTTCCTTTCTGACCCTTACATTAACTCGATCCCTGTTAATTTACAGGTAATTCAGAATACTCTATAACAGTTAACCCTCTCTGCTATTTCCTTGCAGATTTGTTCCTCTACTTTCTTCCCACTGGCTATAGGTAACACCGAATAATCTCATTATTCCCTTCTTATTCCATGGCTCTGTCCTTGAACCCTCTAAGCACGACCTTTCTCCATAAGTTCAATGCTGTCTTTAACCAAATACACACCACTCCTCCTACTTTTGTGCTCCTAATCCTTTATGAACACCTTGTAGGCGGGAATATTTAGATTACTTTACTTTACAGTGTGGAAATAGGTCCTTCGGCCCAACAAGTCCACATCGACCCGCCGAAGCGCAACCCACCCAGACCCCTACATTTACCCCTTACCTAACACTATGGACAATTTAGCATGGCCAATTCACCTGACCTGCACATCTCTGGATTGTGGGAGGAAACCGGAGCACCCAGAGGAAACCCACACAGACACGGGGAGAATGTGCAAACTCCACACAGTCAGTCGCCTGAGGCGGGAAATGAACCCGGGTCTCTGGCGCTGTGAGGCAGCAGTGCTAACCACTGTGCCACCATGCCGCCCAATTTGAAATTTCGTTTGTATTCGCTTAACCCCTTAAAGTGCAAGGACATGTTCCTGGCAATCCAGCCTTTTGACCCCCCCAGTTTCTCAGAACCTAGTGGCACCTCCCCCTTACTGAGATCCCCATGCCACCACCCCCCCCCCCCCCCACCCCCACCCCCCTTATCCCTCC
>NC_057740.1:38602942-38611041 GCF_004010195.1 Chiloscyllium plagiosum
CCACTGTTCCAGTATCTCCCCCCACCCCCGCTCCCCCTCACTGTCCCCGGTACCTCTCTCCCCTCACTGTCCGTCTCCTGTCTCTGTTGCTTTAGTACCCAATCTCACCCTTTCTTAAACCAGATCTCCATTATCGCCACAACATCACAATCCCACAATGCAATCAGTGTCTGTAACTCTTATTAGGGGGATTAGAATAGTGAGGTGGCTGTTTTTGACCAGCCCAGACTAGATGGGCCAAAGGGCCTTCTTCTGTGCTGTACACCTCAATAACTCTATAATTATGCATTCACATGCAAGCAGTGTAACTCAAATTTAGACTTTGTTCCTTTCTCCCTTACTGTGATTCCCCCATTAGCTTACTATTCACTACATTAGTCTG
This sequence comes from Chiloscyllium plagiosum, assembly GCF_004010195.1. Lineage (NCBI taxonomy): Eukaryota > Metazoa > Chordata > Chondrichthyes > Orectolobiformes > Hemiscylliidae > Chiloscyllium > Chiloscyllium plagiosum. The sequence goes on from NC_057740.1 coordinate 38,603,325, forward strand.
TCTCTATACATGCTGGTTTTACTTCTCAATATTTTCTCTGTGTTCACATATCCCTTCCCATCAGCACTGACCAAACACCCACAAGGATCTCAGTCCTTTCCACACAAGATTATTATCAATGAGACAAAAATTACTGGAAAATGCGACAGATCTGGCAGCGTCTGAGGAAGGGTCACTCAACCCAAAACGGTTAACTCTGATTTCTCTCCACAGATGCTGCCAGACCTGCTGAGCTTTTCCAGCGCTTTCTATTTATTTGTCTCTGATTTACAGCATCCGCAGTTATTTCAGTTTTTATCATTACCAATGAGACAGGCCATTCTGCCCATTCTAATTCCTCTGTCCAGAGGGACTCCAATGTACCTGTAAACGCTACTTGCATGATTTCAGGGTTTCACCTTCGCACCTTTATCTGAGAGTCCACTCTCACACCGCAAATTTCCTGAGGTCAGGGCTGTAAGAAAACCTGTTTTTTGCTGGACAAGCTCAAATGCTAACACAAACGGTGTGGTTTTACCTTCTCCCATGGTTTGTCTTGTGTCTCCTTCCTCAAAGGAGCTCCATTATAACGGTTAAAAAGCCCAGGATTCTCTCGCGCGACTGCCTGGCTGAGAGACCAGATCACACAAAGCACAGTCTCTCACGCTTGGATTACTTTCTCATTTCTTGGCGACCAGAAGCCCTAACAGTTTCCAAGGCTGCAGTCTGACCCAATGGACTGTGGCATTTTTCTGTTTACACAATGGTTTGTCGTTGTGTTGGCTTTGTTGCTGATTGGCTTTCGTTTGAAATATTTGTCGCTGTGCAGCAGCTCAAAGGTATAAATATCTTTCAGCTCCTCCCTCTAGCTTTGTCAATTCCAGGAAATGTATTTGATGTTTCCTCTGACTCACCAGCATCCGATATCTTCTGCATTTTACCTCCATATCCTATTCACTCAACTTCCACAGAGTCATAGATTTGTACGGTATGGAAACAGACCCTTCGGTCCAACTCACCTATGCTGACCAGATATCTTAATTTAATCTAGTACCATTTGCCTGCCTTTGGCCCATATCCTTCTAAACCCTTCCTATTCATATACCCATCCAGATGCCTTTTAAATGTTGTCACTGTACCAGCCTCCACCACATCCTCTGGCAGCTCATTCCATTCACGCACTACCCTCTGCATGAAAAAGTTACCCCTTTGGTCCCTTTTAAATTTTTCGCCTCTCACCCTAAACCTGTGCCCTCTAGTTCTGGACTTGCCCACCCCAGGGAAATGTTTGGTGTTATAATACCTGTACTCTGTTTCTGATTTCAAGTCACGTATATAATTATCAACAATTTCATAGAATCATATAGTACAGGAGAGGCCTTCAACCCATTGAGTCAGTACTGCCACAAATACACTACTATCTTCATTAGAATCACAATGTCATCAAGATGTACAGCACAGTAATAGACCCTTCAGTCCATGCTGACCAGAAATCCCAACCTAATCTCATCCCATTTGCCAGCATTTGGCCCATATCCCTCTAAACCCTTCCTATTCATATACCCATCCAGATGCCTTATAAATGCTGTAATTGTACCAGCCTCCACCACTTCCTCTGGTAGCTCAGTCCATACACTGGTCCCAATTTCCCACACTAGGCCCGTAACTTTGAACATTATGGTATTTCAAGGGTTCATCTAAGTACTTTGTAAAAGGTTGTGAGGGTTCATGCCTCAACTAGCCTCCCAGACAATGCACTTCAGACCCCCGCCAGCCTCTGGGTGAAAAGGCTTTCCTCTCATCTCCTCTAAACCTCCTGCCTTTCACTTTAAACTTATATCCCCTCTTTATGAAGCGATGAATCTCCTCTGCACCCTCTCAAATGCAGTCATATCCTTCTGATAGTGAATTCGCAGCAAGGTGGAACAGGCAGGATGTTGATTGAGACAGAAGACAGGATGTGGGTTGCAGTTAAGAAAACGTTATGGAATTTTCTTCATTCGGAAAACAGTCTGGAGTTCACTTGTGGTGACATTGTTTTGATGGAATTGCCCCAAGGGGTCAGTCAGATGTCCACATCGGGGTAGAGGTCTTGACAGATAGAGGCAGTCAGCGGCTCTAACCCTGACTCTGCAGCCACTCAGAGAGATGGAGGGGGTGTCTGCAGGTGGAGTGGGGGAGCCCAGTCGCCCGCAGCCTCCCAGGTTAAAGCTCTTTGGTACTGCCCCCATATTGTCCGCATAACCAACTCTCAAAGAGCGATCCCACTAGCTCGTTCCTCCATGACATCCATCACAGTCCATACGCCCCCAGTCCCCTGCTGTGGTCCTCCCCTGCCAAATCAGCCTTATTTGAGCAGGCTATTAACCATCCCTTACAGCCGGCCTCACTCATTCACCATAACCTACCAGGTGCTGACTCCATCTCACTAATAGGCTCCATGTGCACATGCCATTGTCGGATCCAGTGACACAAGCCCTTCACGTCTGCTTTGGTCTTCTCTTTCTCTCTCTCTTTATCTATCTATCTCTCTCACTCTCTCTCTCTCTGTCTCTAACCTCTTGACCTGCAGTGCTGTGGTCTTTCTCTCTCTCTCGCTGACCTCTTGAGTTGCTGTGCTGTGCAGGAGTCAATGCAACATTCCCTCAGTATAGAAGAAATTGAGGACTGCAGATGCTGAAGATCAGAGTCGAGAGTGTGGTGCTGGAAAAGCACAGCAGGTCAAGCAGCATCTGAGGAGCAGGATAATCGATGTTTCGGGCATAAGCCCTTCATCTGGAAAGACTTCCTGATGAAGGGCTTATGTCCAAAACGTCAATTCCCTCAATATAGTACTGATGAGCTTAAATTCCACTCTGAAGCTTTTTTGATCAATCCTCTTTTTTCAAATCAAACTGTTTCCACCTCTGGACTTGAACCCAAAGGTAGTGACACTACCATCGAATGTTTTGATAAGACTGGTCGTTGGTGCAAATTTGTTCTCACTCCTTCTGACCCAGACAAAAGGGAATGAATGGCTGAAACAAGCTGACATCATAGGCCAGCAATTGGAAAGTCCCTCTTCCAGATAGAAGATAAGATTCTATTTGGACTGGATGATTAAAATGAGACTTGACAAGGAAGCAGTTTCTGGCTCACTGTGTTCCACCAAAGAGATGTTTAGCAAAAAGTCCACAATAATCCTCACTCTACTTCTAATCTAATCTAATCTAATCTATTTCAATTCTAGGGTTGTTCGGAGCAGTTAAACATGTTTGGCTCCACAGAAATGTAAACCAATTGCCACATTTCAACCATTCAAAACTACTCCATTGGCTACAGATGTACCCTGTTCCTATGAGTGTTGTAACTATTTAATGGTTACGCTGTAATATCTTTGAGGATAAATGCTTTGGAATGTTTTAAGGTCATGAAAAGTGAAAACCACAAGATCTTACCATTTGAAAATACAATATGAAGTCAGAAATTTAAGCTATTTCATTTTTGCTTCCTGTTCTGCTTTCTGGCCTGTTTTCTTAGAATCATCATAAAATCACCACAGTGTGCAAGTAGGCCATTCAGCCCAATAAGTCAACAACGACTCTCCAAAGATAATCCCACCCAGACGCACACCCCCTGCTGTGTCATCCCTGTAACCCTGCATTTCCCATGGCCAATTCACCTGACCGGCACAGCTCTGAATTGTGGAAGGAGACCAGATCACCTGGAGGAAACCCACGCAGACACAGGGAGAATGTGCAAACACCACAGTTTCAGTCTTCCTCATGTTATTTTCCAATACTGCTTTTTATTTAACTTGCTGCATTTTTGAGAACTTTTATTTAGTCTCTCTTTTATTCTTTATCTGGCTTCCATTTTGATATGGAGCCACCAGGTTAAAGAAAACAGAATCAACTGTGAGGATACAAAATGATCAATCAACATAAAATTTATGTCAGTTTGATCCAAGCTTTTAAGTTTCGACATTTCAGCTAAAAACTTCTAATTGCTTAACAGAATGAAAAATGCTGGAAACAGACGCAGAACAAAGGAGGGAAATCAGATGTTTGACATTGAACCAGTGCAAACACAGCAGGAGGTGTGTGTCCGGAACAATGTCTTCAGTGAGTCCACAGAACGGTTGGATTGAGGAAGCATCTGGTCGCCTTTTGGAAGGGAGATTTATATAGCGCCTTTTACAACCATCAGAGGTCACAAAGTGCTTTTTAACCACAGGTAAGAAAAGGGAGACTTAAAAGTTCAGAGAAATGTGGCAGGTCAAACAAAAAACAGCATTTGAAAAGCAAACAAGAAAGACAGAAAACGGACAGAAAGCACAACAGGAAACAAAAACAAAAAGAGTTTAAAATTCTGGCCTAAAATTGTATTTTCAAAAGTTAAAACCTTATAGTTTTCACTTTTCACAACCTTAAAACACTTTTCCACAAAGGTGTTTAAAACATACCTATTAAATAGTTACAACACTTATAGGAAGAGGAGGAAGCCATTCAGCCCTCGAGCCTGTTCCAACACTCAATGGCTGATCTGTGACCTAACTCCATATACTGGCCTTTGGCCCATGTCCCTTAATACATTTGCTGAAGAAAAACACAATCTATCTCAGATTTAAAATTAACAACTGATCCAGCATCCAGTCAGGAGAGATGTTAGGAAACACGTTGACACAAAAAGGGGGGTAGAGATCCAAACCTCTACTACCCTTTTTGTGTCAATGTGCTTCCTAACATCTCTCCTGAATGGTCTGGCCTCATTCTCAGACTATGCCCCGAGATCTAGAATCCCCAACCAGTGGAAATAGCTTATCTGCCCTGCTTTTTTCCTGGTAATATCTCAAAGACTTCGATCAGATCACCTCTTTCTAAATTCTAGTCACGTTTAACTAGTAGATTAGATTCCCTACAGTATGGCAAGAGGCCCTTCAGCCCAACGAGTCCAAACTGACCCTCCACAGAGTAACCCACCCAGACCCATTCCCCAACCTTATATTTACCCCTGACTAATGTACCTAACACTACAGGTAATTTAGCATGGCCAATCCACCCTAACCTGCACATCTTTGGATTGTGGGAGGTAAACCCACACAGACACGGGGGAGAAATGTGCAAACTCCACACAGACAGTTGCCCGAGGCAGGAATCAAACCCAGGTCCCTGGTGCTGTGAGGCAGCAGTGCTAACCACTGAGCCATCATGCCATACAGTTTAACTATTAGTTTAGCTGTGAGTTAAACTCAAGTCACAAAGGAGACATAAAAAGCAGCCAATTTGCACTCAGTGCCGCCCCCCCCCCCCCTCCCGCCTCCCGCCTCCCGCCTCCAAATACAGTGATAAACTGTGGCAGAGATGTAAGTTTAGGAATAACTGCTGACCAGCTTTTATATCCACCCTAACGGGCCTCTACCTGAAAGATGAAAGGTTTGTTTGAGGTTAATGTAAAGCCCCACAATTCTCCGGATCACTCTGTCTGAGTCTGATTCAGACACTGTCTCCAGTGGAAGTGTGTGTTTGAAGAACTGCAATTGCTCACTGTGCCTTATCAAGCTCATGATATTCAAATGGTGTTCCTTTCTGTTTGGATACAGGAATCATTAAGCTCAAGGACATTGCATGAATGAAAAGGAAACATGACCAGCAAATGGAAAATGTGCTAAATCTGCAAAACAAAATGCAAATATATTCACAAGGGCTTTGCTGGGAAGCTCAAGTAAGCCTTATAAAGATGGAGAATGCAAATAATAATTCAGAGGAATGACTCTACATTATACAATGTCAAATCTCAGGGCAACAGATGGCTTGTGTTTGTTAGAATGATGACTGCAAAATGTGTTAATGATGGTAAGCACAATTATAACTGCCATAATCTACTGTTAGTACCTGAGAGTGACTGAGATGGACTAAAGTGATCTTTAAAAAAGGACAAATACTGACACAAATGGAAGCACAGATGACCACAGATAGCACACTTTGGGAAGTCAAATGTACGAAAGAAGTAAGCACTGAAATTACATTTTGTTGAAAGATAGCGACTCCGGACAACGAAGTCAGTAAGAATGAAGTGCAACTTATTTAATTCTAACTGGCATGAGGCGGTCTTATGTTGGAAGGTGAAAGGTTACCAGTTGAGTAGTTAGCTTAAATGTGAATGGAACTGGGCAAACTAGGGAATATTCAGAGGGATCCATATCAACAGGTGTTTCCGAGCAGAAAAGCAGAGAGAAAAAAACAATTCGGAAACAAAAAAGGAAGTGCTGGAGAATCTCAGCAGGTCTGGCAGTATCTGTGGAGAGAGAAATAGGGTTCACATTTCGGGTCCGGAGACTCTTCATCAGAACATGAGGAGTGTATGTGTGGTTTCCCATGGATGGTGCCCTATAATGCTGAGTAACATGGAGCTTGGTCACAGCCAGTTGTGCTGAAGCAGCCAGGTACATGCTGTCATTTCCATGTTGAGAATTCTCGATGTCTAGCTTGTTTGGAAAGATAGGAAGTTAAATATTAAGGACATTAGTTATGCCACTAATCAGGTGTTTAATGAGCAGGGTGGCACGGTGACTCAGATGGTTAGCACTGCTGCACCACACGGATTCGATTCCAGCTTTATGTGACTGTCTGCATGGGTTTCCACCCACAGTCCAAAGATATGAAGATTAGGTGGATTGGCCAGGGGAAATATGGGACCAGGGTGGGAAGGCTAGGTCTGGTGGGGTTGTCTTTTGAAGGGTACACATTGTCTGTGTTGAATTTACACATTCTCCCCACGTCTGCATGGGTTTCCTTCAGGTGCTCTGCTATCCTCCCACGGTACAAAGATGTGCAGGTTAGGTGGATTAACCAAAGGAAATACAGGGTTACAGGAATAGGGTGGGGGGGGAGGTTGGGTCTGGGTGAGATGCTCTTCAGAGGGTCGGTGCTGACTCAATGGGCCGAATGGCCTCTTTCCGCACTATAGGGATTCTGTGACTCTATAACTGGCACCTTGCTGCTGCCTTGCGAGATGCTCCCAGTGTCATGATGGGTCTTGCTGGACATCTTGTCCAATCCTGCCACAGCTCACATTGCGCAGGCCCTATATGATTCTGCCCATGGTGACCAACAGTGGAGTCACAACTTATTGGATTGGTTAACTAAGGTCTCAACTGGGTTGTCACCAGTGCGTGAAACCCCGAGGCAAGTAAAGGACGAGTGGTGGTACTGGATCACTGAACAAGGTAGAGCTCTCGCTCACAACAACAGCTCATGACAACACCATCAATGATGAAGCTATTCTGCAGTGCAATGACCAGTGAGCCAGGAGGTTGGAGTTACCCATGTGCAGCATGGATGGCCAGTCATATTGTAGTTACCCATGTGCAGCATGGATGGCCAGTCATGTTGTAGTTACCCATGTGCAGCATGGATGGCCAGTCATATTGTAGTTACCCATGTGCAGCATGGATGGCCAGTCATATTGTAGTTACCCATGTGCAGCATGGATGGCCAGTCATATTGTAGTTACCCATGTGCAGCATGGATGGCCAGTCATATTGTAGTTACCCATGTGCAGCATGGATGGCCAGTCATATTGTAGTTACCCATGTGCAGCATGGATGGCCAGTCATATTGTAGTTACCCATGTGCAGCATGGATGGCCAGTCATATTGTAGTTACCCATGTGCAGCATGGATGGCCAGTCATATTGTAGTTACCCATGTGCAGCATGGATGGCCAGTCATGTTGTAGTTACCCAGGTACAGCATGGA
>NC_057740.1:38616866-38625339 GCF_004010195.1 Chiloscyllium plagiosum
GGCCAGTCACGTTGTAGTTACCCATGTGCAGCATGGACGGCCAGTCACGTTGTAGTTACCCATGTGCAGCATGGACGGCCAGTCACGTTGTAGTTACCCATGTGCAGCATGGACGGCCAGTCACGTTGTAGTTACCCATGTGCAGCATGGACGGCCAGTCACGTTGTAGTTACCCATGTGCAGCATGGACGGCCAGTCACGTTGTAGTTACCCATGTGCAGCATGGACGGCCAGTCACGTTGTAGTTACCCATGTGCAGCATGGACGGCCAGTCACGTTGTAGTTACCCATGTGCAGCATGGACGGCCAGTCACGTTGTAGTTACCCATGTGCAGCATGGACGGCCAGTCACGTTGTAGTTACCCATGTGCAGCATGGACGGCCAGTCACGTTGTAGTTACCCATGTGCAGCATGGACGGCCAGTCACGTTGTAGTTACCCATGTGCAGCATGGACGGCCAGTCATGTTGTAGTTACCATGTACAGCATGGATGGCCAGTCATGTTGTAGTAACCCGTGTGCAGCATGGACGGCCAGTCATGTTGGAGCTACCCATGTGCAGCATGGACGGCCAGTCATGTTGGAGTTACCCATGTGCAGCATGGACAGCCAGTATTGTTGGAGTATGTCACATGCAGCATGGATGGCCAGTCATGTTGGCATCCAGGACACAAACTGAATGACATTTTCTGGAGCCATTGAAGAAGCATCACGGCAAGGGTGGAGCAGCCACCAGATAAACAGCCAACAACTACTTGTGCACATGCCAGTAATAGACCTGATACTTTTAATGATGATGGATGAAATTTGCAGAGAAAGTAGGATTAGAATGAAACAATAGTTTCATGTATGAGTGACCATGTACAATGGATAACGTAAAGCTACAAATTATATTTCCAACAACTTATTTTGTTTAGTTATTTTAGTGAGGGGGACTGTTCGGAGGAACACATTGTAGGTTGTGCCTTGCAATAATGTTATGACCTCGGGTGGTGTTGGTTGCTGTTTCCAGAGGATTGTTATTAAATTCAGCCCCGTGAAACAGTGGCAGAGGAGACAGATTAAATTCAGTACAGTGTGGGAACAGGCCCTTCGGCCCAACAAGTCCACACCAACCCTCACCACACCAAGATGTTGGCACAGATAGTAAAATGTTTGGGGACTGTGTGGGGACAGCTCCCCAACATCGCCCCGAGACCACTTAGGTTTCCAAGTGACAGGAGCTTGGCTACTTTTCCAAGTCACAGCAAATATGAAACACAGTTAGCGTGATCTTCATGGAGCTGTTTCGTTTATTTCTTTTTTGGGACGTGGGTGTTGCTCGTTGGGCCAGCATTTATTGCCCATGGGGAGTGTGGAGGGGTTACAAGGGTGGGACTGTGAGGATGGGAAGTACAAGGAATGTGGTATGGGTATGGTCTCTCTCTGCAACACCCACCGGCCACCCCAAAGAAAACCCATTGAAACGGCTGCAGGGTCACCTGACCCCTGGCATCCACCATTCCTCTTATCGTAAACTCCTTCTGTCTGCCAGCGTCTCTACCACTTACAGAATCACTTGTCGGAAATCTACCCTCCTCACTGTGACATTCGCCCACCCTCCCCACGCCAATCAACCTGACAAAAGCAGGGTCACCGCCTACCTCCGGGGAGGGAAGGGCTGGGTCTCAGCTCGCTGGGGGGGCATGTCTGCCTCAGGACAGCTTCTCACCAGGAGGGACGGCCAACCCGCCTCCAGGTACAGCTCTTCCTGAAATGGGCTACGTTCACCATTGGCCAATGAAAGATTCAACTTGACTGACAACAGGAAAGCAGCCACCAATCGTTATCCAGGGAGCGAGGCAAAGCATTGCAAAGCAAGCACTCCCAAACAGCAAAAGATTTTTGCCGTGTTGCAAAATCATACTCTGCATCTGTTCTGATCGTGGGTGGATCATATCTTGTGTTTTCAAACTGCAGTTTCTGTTTGTACTCACTCTCATGCAAAGCGACACAATGTGAACAAAATGACAGTCAATGACATGCAAGTATTGATCACTCATCATTCAGACCAGCTGTCACCCATTCACCTGTTTCAGTGTTCTCTTTTTCATTGCATGGTAGACATCACTGACAACATCAGCGTTTAATGCCTGTTCCCTAAGCGCCCTTCAGAAGGCGAACCTACTTAACTTGCTGCAGGGAATGTAATGTTGCTACTCAGGGAGTTCCAGGACGTCGACATGGCGCTTTTGATAAAAGTGCTTCAAAGCAAGGACAAAGGAAAGACAGATTGAACCAAAGCACTTGAAACATCACAGCGCACAAGGCCAAGTGCTGGAAAATGGGATTAGAATAAATGACCAGCGCAGACTCGTTGGGCTGAAGAGTATCCTGTTGTGATTTTTAAAAATTCCATGACTCTTATGATTTTTACAAGGTGTTGCACAGGAGGCTGTTAAATAAGATAGGAGCCCATGTTTTTTTTAAATTCATTTGTGGGATTTGGGCTGGGCCAGGATTGGTAGCCCGTCCCTAGTTGCCCTTGAGGTGGTGGTGGTGAGCTGCCTTCTTGAATCGCAGCGGTCCACTTGCTGTGGGTTGACCCACAATGGCAGTAGGGAGGGAATTCCAGGATTTTGACCCAATGACTGTGAAGGAGCAGCGGTATATTTCTAAGTCAGGGTGGTGACTGGCTTGGAGGGGAACTTGCAGGTAGTGGTGTTCCCAAACACCTGCTGCACTTGTCCTTCTAGATGGCAGTGGTCATGGGTTTGGAAGGTGCTGTCTAAGGATCTTTGGTGAATTACTGCAGTGCATCTTGTAGATAGTATACACTGTTGCTACTGAGCATTGGTGGTGGAGGGATTGAACGTTTGTAGATGTGGTGCCAATCAAGTGGGTTGCTTTGTCCTGGATGCTGTCAAGCTTCTTGAGTGTTGTTGGGGCTGTGGGGAGTATTCCATTACACTCCTGACTTGAGTGTTAGGGACAAGGTACTGGCATACATAGAGGATTGGGTGGCTGGCAGAAGGCATAAAGTAGGGATAAATGGATCTTTTTCAGGATGGAAGCCGGTGACAAGTGGAGTTCTGCAGGGGCCAATGTTGGGTTATACATTAAGAATCTGGATGATGGAACTGAGGGTATTATTGATAAGATTGCAAGTATCACAAAGATGGGCGGACAGACAGGTAGTGCTGAGGAAGTGAGGAAGCAGCAGAAGGACTTGGACAGGTTAGGAGAGTGGGTAAAGAAGTGGCAGATGGAATACAATGAGGGAGAGTGTGAGGTTGTGCATATTGATAGGAAGAATATAAGCATAGGCTATCTTCTAAACAGGAAATGGCTTGGAAATCTGAAACACAAAGTGACTTGGGAGTCCTAGTGTGGTTAGGTTCAGTTAGCAGATAAGAAGTCAAATGTAGTGTTAGCATTCTTTTCAAGAGGGCTAGAATACAAGAGCAGGCGTGAAATGGTTCTGGACTATTGGGAAAGAGGAGGCTGAGATAGTCAGAAAGCTGGTGACAGTCGAGGGATGAAATGCAATATGTGAGCACGTAGCAGTTAAGTGCATGGCCACTGTGATGCAGTAGGGTTATCAGCTCTGCAGTGTTTAGCCTGGAGTCTCCAGCATTGCAGGTTACCGCTGGAGGCAATTCGACTGGAATGGGGAAAGATGTAATAAGGTGGATCTCAGGGAGGGGTGACAGGATCCAGGACTGTTTCCAGGTCACAAGACCATTTCCTGGGTAAATTCACACATTGACTGGGGCACCCCATGAATTTGGATACGGTCAGCTTTCCAGTCCACTGTACACTTGAGGATAGACCAGGGGAGGGGGAAGCACTGAGATGTTTTCCAACTTGAGAGATATGTTCAACAACAAGGAAGAGTGGGCATGTGAAAGGTGGCCTCTTAGGCACTTTTATTTCAACTTAAATAAAAGAAGTCATGGAATCTGGCAGCCCTGACAGGACAAAGAGGGCGTGTTGGGTGTGAGTCTCCAGGCAGTTCAACCACTCCCCCATCTTATCGGAAAACTTATAGGTCAACTGACAAAGTCCCTGACTAACAACCCCCTTCAGTGCCTTAATTACCAGCCCCCCTTCTGCCAGGCCTCAAGCTCTCACTAGGGCTCTTCTGGTAGAATAGCAGTGTACCTTTGGACCAGGAGGCCTGAGTTCAAATCCCACCTGCTCCAGGGGTGAGTAATAACATCTCTGAAAAAGCTGATGTAGAAACTGTCTGCAGTTTATCAGGCCTCAAACTCACACAAGAGCTCATGTAATGATGGTGGTAATGTCCCTTTCTCAGAGCTAGGATGCCTGGGCTCAACTTCCCATCTGCTCCAGAGGCGTGTCATAACATATCTGAACAAATTAATTAAAAGGCTTCTACAGTAGGTTTTTCCCAAAAAGACCAGTTGGATGTGTCCTGGAATCTGTGATGCTCCTGCATCGAATTCAGCCCGACATTCAGTTCAGCTTAAAGTCCTCAAATTGGCTCACCAGGCCTAGATTAGTGTGTTGCTGGAAAAGCACAGCAGGTCAGGCAGCACCCAAGGTGCAGGAAAATCGACATTTTGGGCAAAAGTCCTTCATCAGGAATGAGACAGAGAGCCTCCTGATGAAGGGCCTTTGCCTGAAACGTAGACTTTCCTGCTCCTCGGATGCTGCCTGACCTGCTGTGCTTTTCCAGCACCACTCTAATCTTGACACTGATCTCCAGCATCTGCAGTCCTCACTTTGTCCTGGCTCACCAGGCCCCCAACTCACATTAGTACTCTTATAGTATTATGGTTGTGCCTCTACCTCTGACCCAGGAGACCCAAGTTTAAGTCCCACCTGCTCCAGAGGTGTCTAATACTATCTCTGATTGGGTGCAGGAGAATGGCCAGGTCCTATCAGATTATGCTCCCAAGCTCAACAGGACTGGGACATTCAGTCCACATGGCCAATAAAAAGAACCATCCTTAAACAGACATCTGTTTGTTGGGAAAATATTGTACTTGGAGGAGAAATTATTGCAGCTTGACCAACAGCCAATCAAGTCATGAAGAGTCCTATTTCTGATTGGCCATGGGGTGACAAGGCACCACGTAACTGACATGTTGGGTGACCAGTGGGACAGGGTGGGGTAAGTATAGGGGAAGAAGGTGTAAAGAAACCATATCCCGAAACCTGAGTGCGATTTATTTCCTACTGGAAATGGATTCCAGAAAGAACAGGATGTACAAGCTAGTAGAGCTCAGAAATGAAGGGGCAGGTGGTGACCTGAAGATGAGTAGATGGTTGATCGGGAAAACGTTTAAGAAGGGAATTTCAGGAACTGGAGGATGGCATTCACCCCCTCAGGACTGTCCTGCTAATTATTTACATCAACGAGGATCAGCATCTCAATTCAACTAATCTGCTCTATGTTCAAAGTTAAAAATCATACAACACCAGGTTATCACCAGATTTAACTTTGTACACCCCAGTCCAACACCGGCATCTCCAAATCATGCTTTATGTTCATAACCATTCATTTCTCACTGCCTAACAACCATCTATCCATCCCAATTTTCAAATTTACAATTGACCCTCAACCTCAACAACATTTGGGTAGAAAAGAGAGAGCGCGCCTGAGTTTGAACATTTTTCCATGAAGTTGGTCACCTCTTGGAGATTGTGGCCTTTGATGAATTCCCCATTCTTCACATTTTCGGCATTATCTTGTGTCACAGTATGGGAAACACTGGACAAATAAAAGCCAAACTCAAATGATTGGTATCATCTATGAGTGGGGTGAATGGTGGTGCATTGGTAATCTCACTGGACTAGTAATTCGGGTCACTAGGTGAATGCTCTGGGGTCAGGGGTTCCAGTAACCGGTGGGATTTAAATTCAATTAATAAAGATGGTGATCATGGAGCTTTCACAGATTTTTGTAAAAACCCAACTGGTTCACTAATGTACTTTAGGGAAGGGAATCAGTTGACCCCATCCATTCTGGGCTACAGGTGACTCCAGACCTACGGGAACATGGTCTATACATAGTTAAAACATGTGGTGCTGGAAAAGCCCAGCTGATCAGGTAGCATCAGAGGAACAGAGGGGTTGACATTTCGAGCATAAACTCTTCATCGGAATGTTGGGGGGGCTTGGGCCCAGGTGGGCTGAGAGATAAATGGGAGGGGGGTAGGGATGGGGTAAGCTAGACAGGAATGTGATAGGTAGATGAAGGTGCGGGGGTGATGGTGAGACTGGAGGGTGGAGCAGATAGGTGGGAAGGAAAATGGATAGGTGGGACAGGTGGCTGGCGCCAAGTTGGAGGGTTGGATCTGGGATAATGTGGGGGAGAGTGGAGATGAGGAAACTGGTGAAATTGACATTGATCATGTGTGGTTGCAGGGTCCCAAGGCGGAAGATGAGGCGCTCTTCCTCCAGGCATCGAGTGGTTATAATTTGGCAGTGGAGGAGGCCCAAGGCTTGCATGTCCTAGGCGGAGTGGGAAGGGAAGTTGACGTGTTCGGTCACAGGACGGTGGGGTTGTTTAGTGTATGACCCAGAGATGTTCTCTGAAATGTTCCGTGAGTTGGTGTCCTGTCTACGCAATGTAGAAGAGGCAACGTCAAGGGCAACAGGGCCACACACTCCCAGAGCTGAGTTCTGGATGGGCAACAGCTTGGTGGCGTAGGGCATTTACGATGGCCTACTAGTATTATCACTGGACTGTTAATCCAGCGACCCAGCTAATGTTCTGGGGACCCAGGTTCAAATCCTGCCATGGAAGAATTTGAATTCAGTTTTTAAAAATCTGGAATTAAGAATTCAATGATGACCACGAAACCTGAGTCAATTGTCAGAAAAACCCATCTGGTTCACTAATGTCCATTAGGGAAGGAAACTGCCATCCTTACCTGACCTGGCCTACATATGTCTCCAGACCCATAGCAATGTAGTTGACTCTTAACTGCCCTCTGGGCAATTAGGGATGGGAAATAAATGTTGCCTAGCCAGTGATACCCTCATCTAGTAAATGACTAAAAAATAATTGCTGGCCTTGAAACGATAATTATTCTAAAAACTGTTTCTAGTCTAACTAAAATAGCTGACTCATGTTTTGGTCAATTTGGGATAGTTTTGACAGCTCAGCTGGGATTCAGGCCAGTTTTGAATGGCTTTGACTCATTGCTTAATACAACTCGATTTACTGAGTGAGGGAAAACAGAGGGAATCGAATTCATCACTGCTACGCTTAGATCTCTGTCTGCACTAGCAACGTGGGCAGGGTTTTCAGGACCCACCAGGATTTATGATTTGGAGATGCTGGTGTTGGACTGGGGTGTACAAAGTTACAAATCATACAACACCAGGTTACAGTCCAACAGGTTTAATTGGAAGCACTCGCTTTCGGAGCGACGCTCCTTCATCAGGTGGTAGAGATGAAGGAGCGGCGCTCCAAAAGCTAGTGTGCTTCCAATTAAACCTGTTGGACTGTAACCTGGTGTTGTGTGATTTTTAACTTTGTCCACCAGGATTTAAGGGATAACATCCAACACCACAAGAAGAAGGAGTAAGAGTAGACCATTCAGCCCATCTGGCCTGCTCTGCTGTTCAATGCATTCATGGCTGACCTCGGGTTTCGAACTTCACTCTTCTGCCCACTCCCCTTATCCCTCGATTCATGGTCAACCAAATACATTTATCCCAGCATGAAATATATTCAGTAATAGAATATCCATTACCCTCTGTGACAGAAAATTGCAAAGATTGACAAACATTCGAGTGAAGTAAACTCTTGTCATCTCAGTCCCAAATAGTGAACCTTATCCTGAGAGTGTGCTGTCATGTTTTCAATTCCGTGACTAATGGTAACAATCTCTCAGTATTCACTTTGGCAAAATATTACGCATTTCATTGTGAACACCTCCCGTTCTCTGTACTCCAGCAAATATTGACCCAATTTACTCAAACACACATAGGAATTAAGAGGAGGAGTTAGCCACTTAGTCTCTTGAGCTGACACCACTACTCAAGACGACCGACTTGACACTGACATTTTTGACAAACCCACCGACTCCCACAGCTACCTGGATTACACCTTTTCCCACCCTATCTCTTGCAAAAGTGCCATCCCATATTCCCAATTCCTCCGCCTCAGCCGTATCTGCTCCCAGAAGGACCGGTTCCACCACAGAACACACCAGATGGCCTCCTTCTTTAGAGACCGCAATTTCCCTTCCCACGTGGTTAAAGATGCCCTCCAACGCATCTCATCCACATCCTGCATCTCCGCCCTCATACCCCACCCCTCCAACCGTAACAAGGACAGAACGCCCCTGGTGCTCACCTTCCACCCTACCAACCTTCGCATAAACCAAATCATCCACCGACATTTCCGCCACCTCCAAACAGACCCCACCACCAGGGATATATTTCCCTCCCCACACCTTTCTGCCTTCCGCAAAGACCGTTCCCTCCGTGACCACCTGGTCAGGTCCACGCC
>NC_057740.1:38625696-38635583 GCF_004010195.1 Chiloscyllium plagiosum
CTACCTGCCTATCTCCTTTTCCACCTATCCACTCCACCCTCCTCCCTGACCTATCACCTTCATCCCTTCCCCCACTCACCTATTGTACTCTATGCTCCTTTCTCCCACCCCCATCCTCCTCTCGCTTATCTCCCCACGCTTCAGGCTCTCTGCCTTTATTCCTGATGAAGGGCTTTTGACCGAAATGTCGATTTCGAAGCTCCTTGGATGCTGCCTGAACTGCTGTGCTCTTCCAGCACCATTAATCCAGAATCTGATTTCCAGCATCTGCAGTCATTGTTTTTACCTCATGGCTTATCTGACTGCTCCACACTCCAACATGCCTCTGATAGCCTTGCACCTCCTTTGCTCAGCAACAATTGATCCAGCTGTACTGTAAAAACATACAAACACTCTGCTTCAACTCCCCTTTCAGGAGGAGAGCTCACAACAATTCGTGAGGAAAGGTTTTGCCTCATTTCTGTCTTAAATGGGAAATGCAGGGTTACAGGGATAGAGTAGGGGGAATAGGTCTTTCCTTGTGTCTGTGTGGATTTCCCCCTGGTGCTCTGGTTTCTTTCCACAGTCCAAAGATGTGCAGGTTAGGTGGATTGGCTGTACTAGATTGCCTATTGTGTCAGGGAATGTGTAGATTAGTTGAAGTAGCCATGGGAAATGTAGGGTTACAGGGTAAGAGTATGAGTCTGGATGGGATGGTCTTCAGAGGGTTGGTATGGACTTGTTAGGCCGAATGACCTTTTCCCACACTGTAGGGTTTCTATGATTCCCTAGCCTGTCCAACCTTTCCGTATAAGACAACCCATCTGTTCCAAGTCCCAGTCAGGTAAACCTTCTCTGAACTGCTTCCAAAGTATTTACACATTTCCTTAATACTCTGCGCAGTGCTCTGGATTTGGTCTCAACAATGCCTTCTATAAAAGAAGCACATCTCATCTTTTTTTTGTGTTCAATTCCCTTACAATAAATAATAACATTCTACCAGTTTCCTAATTGCTTGTTGTTCCTGCATATTAACTTTGTGTGTGTTCTCCCACTGTGTCTGAGAGCTCTACAGTCTCCCACCATTTAGTTTTTTTATTCTTCCTGCCAAAATGCACAATTTCACTTTTCTCACATTATATTCCATTTGATGGACATTTTTTTGCCAACTGAGTTTTCTCCTTCTAACTTGTTCATGTCCTCTTCGAAACCTACTTTCCTACCCATCTTTGTGTCATCAACCTCAGCAAATTTAATAATCAAACCCTTAGCCCTTTCAGCCAAGTCATTTTTATAATAAGTCATTTTTATAAATTGGAAAATGTTAAGTTTGCTATGTATCACTTAAAGTAATTTTCTTGTGTGCCTTCCTCTCTTTCATTTCCTGGATTGCAACTATTTTTGAAGAGTTAATTCTATCCTCTGATGTAACAGAAGTTCTTCTGCCATCTCCTTATTATCTTCCATAGTTAATTCCCAGACCCTCTTCCTAATGGGTCAACACTCACATTGTTAAATCCTTTTTTTCTTAAATTTCTAAAGAAACTTTTATTATCTGTTTTGGTATTTCTGACTAGGTCTCTCAAATTCTACCTTTCCCTTAGCACTGCTGCCTCACAGTGCCAGGGACCTGAGATCAATTCCTGCCTCAGGCAACTCTTCTCCCTGTGTCTGCGTGGGTTTCCTCCAGGTGCTCTGGTTTCCTCCCACAGTCCAAAGATGTGCAGGTCAGGTGAATTGGCCATGCTAAATTGCCCATAGCGTTAGGCACATTAGTCAGGGGTAAATGTAGAGGAAAGGGTCTGGTTGGGTTGCTCTTCGGAGGGTCGGTGTGGTCTTGTTAGGCCAAAGGGCCTGTTTCCACATTGTAGGGAATCTAATCAAACCTTTTACTCATTCTTTGCTTGTTTATATGCTGCTCAATTTCTTTTTATTCATTCACAGGATCTGGTCACTGCAGTTTGACCAGGATTTTTTGCCCATCCCTAATTGCATTGGCAGTAATTGAGTGAACATTCATTTTTATTCATTCTCAGGATGTGGGCATCATTTATTGTCCTACCCTAATTGCCCAGAGGGCAGTTAAGAGTCAACCACTTTGCTGTGAGTCTGGAGTCACATGTAGGCCAGACAAGATAAGGACAACAGATTTCCTGCCCTAAAGGGCATTAGTTTAGAATAGAGTCCCCACAGTTTGGAAACATGCCATTCAGCCCAACAAGTCCACACCAACACTCTGAAGATCATCTCACCCAGACCTATCCCCCTACTCTATCCCTGTAACCCTGCATTTCCCATGGCTAATGCACCTAACCTAAACATCCCTGAACACTAAGGGCAATTTAGCAAGACCAATCCATCTAACCTATGTATCTGTGGGAGAAGCAACCAGCAAAAGCCCACACAGACATGGGGAGAACATGCAAATTCCACACAGACAGTCACCCAAGCCTAGAATCGAACCCAAGACCTTGGTGCTGTGAGGCAGCAGTGCTAACCACTGAGCCACCATACCGCCCTTTCGCATTAATGAACCAGATGGGTTTTTCCTGACAATCGATAATGGTGTCATGATCATCATTAGATTCTTAATTCCAGATTGTTTTTTTATTGAGTTCAAGTGCCACCATCTTTCATGGTGGGATTTGAACCCAGGTCCCCAGCCCATTAGCTGCATCTCTGGGTTAATCAGCAGCACAAACAGTCCCAGCCTGTTCAGTCTCTCCCTGCAGCTCAAACCCTCCAGCCCTGGCAACATCCTTGTAAATCCTTTCTGAACCTTTCGCACTTCATGACATCTTTCCTAAAGAAGGGAGACCAGAATTGTGCTCAGCATTCCAAAAGTGACCTAACCAATGTCCTGTACAACTGCACTGACCAATAAAGGCAATCATACCAAACACCTTGTTCAGAATTCTCGGTACCTGCGACTCCAATTTCAAGGAACTATGAACCTTTACTCCAAGGTCACTTTGCTCAGAAGCATTCCCCAAGACCTTACCATTAGTGTATAAGTCCTGCTCTGATTTGCTTTTTCAAAATGCAGCACCTCACATTTATCTAAATTAAACTTCACCTGCCACTTCCCAGTCCATTGGTCCATCTGATCAAGATCCTGTTGTACTTTGGGATAACCTTCTTCGGTGTCCACTGCACGTCCGATTTTTCATACAGAGCTGTGCTGAGCTCCACTAAAAGAAGGCCACTGTGGGTTTCCCCATGTGACCTCCAGTTCCCACAGACAGTAGTGGGTTGGTTTGTGTTCCTGCAATGATGTAGAGGAAGGCCCGCCCTTCCTGACTAGTTGCGATAACAGCCTGAAAGGAAAGTGTTCTTACTAAACAACCCCACCCACACTGCTCTTATTCCCCATTGCCTCAGCACTGGCTTATCACGAGGAAGCAATGTTTTCAAACGTTAGTGAGAGACAGCCTCCAGAGCGAAGCACTCTTTCTCATATCTACCCTACAACCTCCTGCTCCGCTTAATCTGGGTGGCTCCATTTGCCACTTAGGAACCAAACCAAGACCTTAAAGTGAGCAGGGAACCCGCTTTCACATTAATTAGGAGGGCAAACTTTCAGTGAGTAACCCATTCCCCAGGGGCTGACTGGGAACCAGAATCTTTCATGTCTTCTGTTTGCTATTGGGAAAATCAGCCAAGGGTGTCTTTCATAACACACTGTGTCAGTGGTAGCTCAATATTTTGTGACTAAGACAGTCATGGGTTCAATACCCAGCCCAGAGATTTACAGCACCCAAATCAAGGCTGACTCTGCAACCATGCAGCAGCAGCATCCACGGTGACATTAAATCATGTCTGTCCTCTCAGCTGAACCCAAACAAATCCTGTCACTATTTGACAAAAGGTAGAGGTGGTGGTCTGTCCCAGCCAATATTAAACGCTCTTTCAATATCATGTAAACATACAAACCAGCCATCATCAAGTTGCGGTTTCTGGAAGCTTACCAAGTGGAAAATTGGCTGCAGTTTTGCTGACATTATAGTGGCCACAATTCAGAAAGTATTTCATTTGTTGCTAAATGCCTTTGAGATATCCTGAGTTCAAGAAGGGTGCTATTTAAATAACAAATTCTCAGCAAGCCACCCTCCTTAAAATGAAGCATATTCAAAAACCCTGCAGCCCATATTCAAATATGCACCAAGTCCATCCATCTGTCAGCTCCTCCGTGTACTGGCCTACCTTGCTGGACTAGACATCAGTGTCTCAATGTTGAATTTATCAAGCTTGTGTTCAAATTCCTTCATTTCCCAGCCCCTTCCAAACTGTAACCTTCTCCATCCCTGTTACCCTCTGAGATCACTGCACAATTCGAGGCCGTTCTGTCAGTTACTAAACCAGCAAGAACCTGGGGACTGACTGACAAATCCAAGTTGGCCTCCTTTCAGTGGGACATAACAAGGGTCTCAATGAACCTGATTGACAGCTTACCCACTGCAGGCAGGAGATCTTCCTGATATAACAGAAAATTGGTGGTGAGATGCAGGAATTTCGTCCACACACCTCGCTTTCCCCCTCTAAGATGCTCCTTAAAACTGACCTCTTTGACCACAACTATAGTTGCCTGTCTGAGTATTTCTATATGGCACACATCAAGTTTTGAAAAGTCTCGGGCATTTTGTGCTCTGTTAAAGGTGCTATATAAATACATGTTGTTCTTTATTATTGAATTCTTGTTTCATTTCCTCCTATTTGGTAATTATTGATGTGTACCACAACTGCAAAAGTGCTAATTAACTGTTTATAGTGCAGGATATGTAAGCTTAGTCTTGCTCACTCACACACACACGCATGTTCACACACTCATACATCCATGCACGCACTCAGGCACACACTGTTGTACACACACAAGTGTTCAGGAACACGCACACTCATACATTAACACACTTTTACAGCAAACACAATTTAGACACAGACACGTGTTCACAAACACAGACACACGTACATACACTCCTACACAAACACACATGCTGAAGCATGCAAACACACATAAACACAAGCTTTTACACAACACATACATACTCACAAATACACACAAACCTACACACAAATATACAAGTACAAACACTCAGGCACAATCTTGAAAAAAACGTTCACTCACATTTACAATTCATTCGCACACATACACACAGCAGACTCCAACACACGCACATATATAAACACACACCGACATATATGCCCATGTCAGAGAAAGTGAGGACTGCAAATGCTGGAGATCAGAGTCGAGAGTGCGGTGCTGAAAAAGTACAGCAGGTCAGGCAGAACCTGAGGAGCAGGAGAATCGACGTTTCAGGCATAAGCTTCTCATGGATATGCGCACATACTCAGTCGGACGCACATTTGTAGCACTGAACACATAACAGCGCAATCATACACGTACAGTCAGTCTTACATATACACACAGACACACACCATTTTTATTTTGTTGTCCCCCTGCCTGTGTGAAGCTCTACGTAGGGAGCAGCATCAAAGCTGCTCTCTGGAACTCACGGCTGAATAATGACCATTTCTGACTGACTTCCCCTGAGGTTTGCTGCAGTTTAACTGATCGAAGTGAACAGTAAAATTCTTACCTTTGAGTCACAGGCATCACATCGATTCTATGGAAGGGATATTTCACAAGCTGATTCCAGGCACAGCTGAAGTAATTGTTACTCTAACCAAAAGTTATCAACTCTACCGGTACAAGATAATATAAAACGACACAAGATTGCAGGAAACTAGCTTAAGTCACACCATGTTCTCTCTACACACAGGCATACAATAGGCTTAAATTTCCCTATGTTAAACTTCAGAGGGAAGAAGCTGAGCTTCAGTGGACTGTTTTGATGTCAATCAGTATCAACTTGCTGCCAGATTGGTTGAAACTCTGCTCTCTTGCCAGCCTCTTACCAATCAAAACTTTTCTGGTTTTTCTTATCAAGAAAGCCCACATGTTGGTTGGTGAACCATGTCATGGAACATAAAGACACTGTGGGAAAGATACAAGTGGGTAGAGGGTGGTAAAGCCATCTACGTATGAAACATGAATAGTTTTAATTGCACAGAACAATGGATTGTCTTGGAGTCATTTTGAAAGGGCTATCACATGTGGACTGAATGGCCTCTTTCTGTGCTGTTTAATTTTCTGTTTCTAGATTTAGCATCTGCTTCCATGTCACAGTGGCACCCCAGGAAGGCAATTAGTTCCTTGGAAAATATCAGTATTTATATACCACACATAATCTGTAAATACCATATAGAACAGTACACAGGAATGGGCCCTTCGGCCCACAATGCTGTGCTGAAATGACACCAAAATAAACTAATCCTTTCTGCCTGCCCTTGGTCCATATCCCTTCATTCCATGTATATCCGTGTGTTTATCTAAAAGCCCCTTAAATGCGCCTATCATATCTGCCTCCGCCCCCACCCCTGGTAGCGCATTCCAGGCTCCTACCACTCTCTGTGTAAAAAAAACTTGTCCCTCACATCTCCTTTGAACTTTCCCCCTCTCACCTTAAATGTATGCGGCCTAGTTTTGGACATTTCAACTCTGGGAAAGAGATTCTGACTGTTAACCCTATCTGTGCATCTCATAATATGAGAGACTTCCACCAAGTGTTCCTTCAGCCTCCACTGCTCCAGAGAAAACAACCCGAGTTTTTCTAGCCTCTTCTTCTAGCTCATACCCTCTAAACCAGGCAGCATCCTAGTAAACCTCTTCTGCACCCTCTCCAAACCCTGCACATCCTTCCTGTAATGTGGCAACCAGAAGTGAACACAATACTCTAGAACTGTGGCCTAACCAAAATCTTATAAAGCTGTAACATGATATCCTGACTCTTGTATTCAATTCCCCGAACAATAAAGGTAAGCATACCACTTGCCTTCTTTACCACCCTATCTACTTGTGTGGCCACTTTTGAGGAGCTATTGACATGAACCCCAAGATCCCTCTGTACACCAAAGCTGTTCAGGGTCCTGCCATTAACTGTATATTTTCCTTAACACTTGATCTCACAAAGTGCAGCACCTCACACTTATCTGAATTAAACTCCATCTGCCATTTGTCTGCTCATATCTCCAACTGATCTATATCCCCCTGTATCCTTTGACAATCCTCTCCACTATCCATAGCTCCACCAATTTTTGTGTCATCTGCAAACTTACTAACCCACCCATCTACATTTTCATCCAAGTCATTTATATATATCACAAACAGCAGAGGTCCCTGAACAGATCCCTGTGGAACACCACTTGTCAATGACCTCCAGTCAGAAACACTCTCTTCCACCTCTACCCTTTGTCTTCAATGGGTAAGCCAATTCTGAATCCAAGCAACCAAGTCACTATGGCTGCCATACATCTTAATCTTCTGGATGAGCCTACATAAGGGACCTTGTTGACAGCCTTACTAAAATCCACATAGACAACGTTCACTGCTCTACCCTCATTGATCACCTTCGTCACCTCCTCGAAAAATTCAATCGAGTTAGTAAAACATGACCTGTCCCACACAAATCCATGCTGACTGTCCCTAATTAGGCCATGCTTTTCCAATTGTGTGTAAATCCTATTGCTAAAAATTCTATGAAATAGCTTCCCAACCACTGATGTGATACTGACCAGTCTACGGTTTCCTGGGTTATCCCTATTTCCCTTCTTGAACAGAGGAACAGCATTAGCTCCTTGCCAGGCCTCCAGGCCCTCTCCAGGATACAAAGAGCTTGGTCAAGGCCCAGTAATCTCTTCTCTTGCCTCTCTCTATAACCAAATAGCATTGGACCCTGGGGACTTATCCACCTTCATGCTCTTCAAGAGTCCCAACATTTCTTTCTTGATCTCAAAATGCTCTAACATATTATTATGCTCCACACAAATTTCACAATCCTCCAGATCCTTTTCCTGGGTGAATACTCATTTAGGATCTCACCCACATCCTCTGCCTCCAAGCACAAGTTCCCTCCTTTATCCTTGAGTGGTTCTACATCCTCCCTAGTTATCCTCTTGTTTTTAATGTATGTATAGAATGTCTTGGAATTCTCTTTGACCCTACTTGCCAAGGTCATTTCATTGCTCCTTCTTGCTCTCCTGGTTCCCTGCTTGAGTTCTTTCCTGCTTTCTTTATATTCCTCATGGGCCCTGTCTGATCCTAACTTCCTAGCTCCTATGTGTTTCTTTTTTCCTTTTGACTAAATTCACAACCTCATTATCCAACAGTCCCCTATCTTGCCATCCTTGTCCTTCCTCCTTACTGGAACATACTGGTCTTGAATTCTGATCAGTAGATCTTTAAACAACTCCCACATGTCAAAATTGCACCTGCCTGATGACCATTCTTCCCAATTAACACTCCCTAGATCTTGCCTAGTACTGACATAATTTGCCTTCTCCCAATTTCGTACCTTGCCACAAGGTCCTGACTTATCTTTATGCATAGCCATCTTAAAACGTAAGGAGTTGTGATCACTGCTTTCAAAATGCTCTCCCACTGAAAGGTCAGTGACCTGGCCAGGCTCATTAGCCAATACAAGGTCCAGTATGGCCCTTCCTCTAGTCGGACTATCCACATACTGTTTCAAGAAACCCTCTTGGATGCACTTAACAAATTCTGCCCCGTCTAAGCCTCTTGCTGTAAGGAAGTTCCAATCAATATTGGGGAAGTTAAAGTCATTCATGATGACAACCCTGTTGTTATTGCATCGCTCCATCATCTGCCTAGATATCTGTTCCTCAATGTCTCGGTGATTGTCAGGGGGCCCGTAGTATAATCCTATCAGAGTGATTGCGCCGATCTTATTTTTGAACTCTTCCATATTGCCTCAGTGGATGAGCCCTCTAATGTGTCTTCTCTGAGTGCAGATATAACATTCTCCTTGATTAGTAACGCAACTTCTCCACCTCTTTTACCTTCCTCGGTATCTTGTCTAAAACAACAAAAGAACATAAAAGCATAGAAACTAGGAGCAAGAGTAGGCCATTTGGCCCTTCGCACCTGCTCCACCATTCAATAAGATCATGGCTGGTCTTTCCATGGCCTCAGCTCCACTTACCCGCTCTCTCACCATAACCCTTAATTCCTTTACTGTTCAAAATATTATCTACCTTAGCTTTAAAAACATTTATTGTGCAGGCCTCAACCACTTCACTGGGCAGGGAATTCCATAGATTCACAACCCTGTGGGTGAAGAAGTTCCTTCTCAATTCAGCCCGAAATCTGCTTTCTCTAATGTTGAGGCTATGCCCTGTTGTCCTAGTTTCTCCCGCCAGTGGAAACATTCTCTCTACCTCTCTCTTATCTATTTCCTTCATAATTTTAAATGTTTCTATAAGATTCCCCCCTATTTCTTCTAAATTCCAATGAATAAAACCCCAGTCTACTCAGCCTCTCCTCAGAAGCCAACAACCTCAACTTCAGAATCAACCAAGTGAACCTCCTTCTGCACCCCCTCCAGTGCCAGTACATCCTTTCTCAGTTCTCCAGGTGAGGCCTCACCAGCACCTGATTCACCTACACCATAACCTCCCTGCTATTAAACTCAATCCCTTTAGTAACAGAGAACCAATTTCCACTTGCCTTCCTAATTACCTGTTGCACCTGCAGACCAACCCTCTGTGATTCATGCACAAGGACACCCAGGTCCCTCTGCACAGCATCATGCTGCAATTTCTGACCATTCAAGTAACAGTCCTTTTAACTGAAAATGGATGACTTCACATTTATTAACATTGTACTCCATATACCAGACCTTTGCCCACTCCCTTAAACTATCTATGTCCCTCTGCAAAGTTTCACTGTCCTCTGCACACTTTGCTGTACCACTCATCGTAGTGTCATCCGCAAACTTTGACACACTACACGTGGTCCCCAACTCCAAATCATCGATGTAAATTGTGAATAATTG
>NC_057740.1:38635716-38649418 GCF_004010195.1 Chiloscyllium plagiosum
TACAGAGGTTAAACTAACTGGTCTATAATTCCCCACCTTTTGTCTACCTCCCTTTTTAAACAGTGATGTCATATTTCCTGTTTTCCAATCTGCTGGAACTGCTCCAGACTCCAGTGAAATTACCATATGTGCACTTGTTGTTTCCCCCACCACCTCTTTTAGCGCCATGGGATGCATTCCATCAGGGCCAGGAGACTTGTCTGTCCTTAGCTCCTTATCCTTTTCCATGATAATGATTGTTTCCAGGTCCTCACCTACCTTCGTCTCTTTGTCACTTACTGGCATGTTATTAGTGTCCTCCACTGTGAAGACCGACACGAAATACCGATCAATGCCTCGGCCACTTCATCATATCCTATGACTAAATGCCCCTTCTCATCCTCTAAAGGATCAATGTTTACTTAAACCACTATTTTTCATTTTATATATCTATAGAAATGTACAGGTGACCCCTTCCCAAGAAGAGGTCCCAATGATCTAAGAAGCCGAAACTGTGCCTCATGTACCAGCTCCTGAGCCATGCATTCATCTGTCCATTCTTTGTCTCATAAGTATATGGTACTGGTAGTAATCCAGCGATTACTACTCTCAGGGTCCTGCTCTTCAGACTCTTTCCTAACTCCCTGTACTCACTCCACGTGACCTTATCCCTCTTTCTACCTACAACCTCTGGCTGCTCACTCTCCCCCTTAAGAATTTCATGTAACCGCTCAGAGACATTCTTAACCCTGGCACCAGGGAGGCAACACCCCATCCTGGAGCCTTGAACACAGCCTGTCAGTGCCCCTGCCGAGTGAGTCTGCTACCACTATCACATAGTCCAGCGATGGAAGGGGCCATACTAGACCTGGTATTGGGGATTGAGCCTGACCAGGTGATTGAAGTTTCAGTGTGGAAGCATTTTGGGAACAGTGGTCATAACTCTGTAAGTTTAAGTTACTTATGGATATGGATAAGAGTAATCCTTGGATAAAAGTACTGAATTGGGGGAAGGCTAACTATCATAATATTAGGCAGGAATTTAGATTGGGGCAGTTGGTTGAGGGTAAATCCACATCTGTCATGTAGGAATATCCTGAAGGCCAGTTGATTAGAGTTTAGGACCAGCACATTCCTGTGAAAATGAAGGATAAGGATGGCAAGATTCAGGAATCTTGGATGACAGGAGAAAAGACAAAGGTGAAGGGTGGTAAATCTTGAAAGGGGTATTCTGATATTCTAAGGCATATCAAAAGGAGGAGGTATTGGGTGTTTTGAAAAGCATTAAGGTGGACAAGTCCTGAGGACCTGATGGGATCTATCCCAGAATGCTGAGGGAAGCAGGCATGGAAACTGCTGGAACCTTGTAAGAAATTTTTATATCATCTCTCATCATAGGAGAGATCCCAGAAAACCAGAGGAGAGTGCTGACAAAGGGGACTAGATTAGTTTAGGATATCTGGTCGGCCTGGACGAGTTAGACCGAAGGGTTTGTTTCCGTGCTGCTCACTTCTGTGACACTATGAATCTACAACAGTCAACATCTTTCCTTTATTTAAGAAGCCCAACAGGGTTAATCTGGGAAAGTAAAGACCAATGAGCCTTATGTCTCTGCTAGGGAAATTATTGGTGAAGATTCCTGGGATGGGATTTATTCACATTTGGAAAAATTTGGACTTATTAGCGATTGGCAGCATGGCTTTATGCTGGCACAGTCATATCTCACAAACTTAAATGAGCTCTTGGAGGACGTGACAAAGGTGATTGTTGAGGGCAGGGCTGTGGATGTTGACTGTATGGACTTTAGCAAGGCCTTTGACAAGGTCCCTCACAGCAGGCTGACACAAAAGGTAAAGTCACGTAGGATTTACAGTGAGCTGGTAAGATGGATACAGAACTGGCTTTGTCATAGATGACAGACAGTAGCGATAGAAGGGTGTATTCCTGACTGGAGACCTGAGACTAGTGGTTTTCCAAACGGGTCAGTGCTGGGACCCCTATTGTTTATAATATATATATAAAAATGATTTGGAGGAGATTGTACGTGGCCTGATTAGTAAGTTTATAGATGACACAAAGTCTTGGGGAGGATAATAAGGAGGATTGCCAGGGAATACAGCAGGATATAGGCTAGAATAGGCTAGAAACTTGGGCAGAGAAACGGTATATGTAGTTTAAGTAAGACAAATGCCAGCTGATGCATTTTGGGACATCCAATGAAAGAAAAAAGTACACAGTAATTGGCAGAGCCCTTGGTAGCATCAACATACAGAAGGATCCCTCCATGCAGGTCCACTGTTCCTGAAAATGACAACACAAGTGGATAAGGTGGTCAAGAAGACATGTGGCATTTTTGCCTTCATCATTTAGGGCATAGAATACAAAGTTGGCAAGTCATGTTGCAGCTGCACAGAACTTTAATTCGGACACATTTGGAAGAGTGTGTACAGTTCTGGTTGTCATACTACCAGAAGGATGTCAAGGCTTTGGAGACAGTACAGAAATGGTTTACCAGGATCTTGCCTCTTTTTAAGGGTATTAGCCATGAGGAGAGATTGGACAAACTTGGTTTGTTTTCATTTGAATGTTAAAGGATAAGGGGCAACCTGATACAAAGAAACAAAATCATGAGAGACATGAATAGAATGGATTGTCAAAGTCTTTTTCCCAGGTTGAAATCCGAATTAATAGAGGACATAGGTTTAATGTAAAAGTGGGGAAGTTTAAAGGAGATGTGAGGGGCAACCTTTTTTACACAGAGGATGGTGAATGCCTGGAATGTGCTGCCAGAGGAGATGGTAGAGGCAGATACAATAGCAATGTTTCAGAAGCATCTTGATAGATCCATGAATAGGCAGGGAATCAAAGAATACAGATTGTGTAGAAGCAAAAGGTTTTTAAGTTAAGCTCAGTCTTCGTGGGTCAAAGGGCGTGTTCCTGTGCTGTAGTGTTCTGTGTTCTTTTTCTCTTTGTTAATTGACTTTACTTACAATGAAGATAAAAAGCTGTATCATAATTAAAAGCTGGATTGACTTCTACCTTTGTGAGATATTTACATATGGGAACTTAATGCTTCCTCATTGCTTGCTGCAATCTTTAGCAACTCAAACATGTATACCCTGAAAGGGAGCATTTTTAACCCTTTGAACCCCTAAAGACCAAACAAGGCCTAGACTTCTTTGCCTAAGGATTCATTCATGCACACACGGAAGCAGTAATTCATCACACGTGGCCACAATCCTATGGTTTGCCGCAAATTGTTTTACGCTATTTTTTACAAAGATGTTTTCCATTAGAAAGTTACCTGTTTAGACATTTTTATCACATTTTATTCTACATTTCAAGTTAGTGATTACATTATCACATCTTATTCAAAGCTGTATACATGACTATAATACCTAATCAAATTGTTACCTGGTGACTTGAGTATATTATCAAATCAAATCATTACATCTACTGACTGCAAGTGATTATTAAAACTCTTTTCTATTCTTTTACCCCCTTTCACTTCCCATCAACAACACGGGGTCAAATTCCTGGATTTGCCTCCCCATTGATTCCCCATGGGACTGTCATGACAGGGGACATCAATGACACCAGCCATTCCTGGATGGCTAAAGCCCTAACGCACTTACCCAGCACACCCACCATCCTGAGAACTGATGACAAAGATACAGACCAGAACAGATTATTGGGTGATATTTACTCCTCGGAACTTGAAGCTCTGATCCAGCTTCACCTCAGTGTTGATATAGACAGGGGTGTGTTCTCCATTCTGCTTCCTGAAGTCGATGACCACTCCTTCCTCTTGCTGACACTGAGAGAGAGATTGGCAGCATCTGTGGAAAGAAATCAGAGTTAACGTTTTGGGACCAGTGACCATTCCTTAGAAGGGCGGTAGTGAGGAAGAATTTATTTAGACTGGTCTGAGGAAGGGTCACTGGACCCGAAATGTTAACTCAGGTTTCCCTACAAGATGCTGCCATACCTGCTGAGCCTTTCCTGCTGAGCTCTTCTGTTTTTGTTTCTGATTTCCTGCATCCATGGTTTTATTGAGGGAGAGATTGTTGTCTTTTCCACCATATGTCTTCACACCCTGCTTCATGTAAAGACTTAATTCCGCCTCCGTTGCATCTGTTCTGGTGATGCTAAGTTTCACGGGGTTGGGGGGGGTGTCTCATAAAAGTCCACTTTCTTCCTGAAGAAGGGTTCTCCAGCATTGTGGTTGACTGGTTCCCCAGCTGGGTCCAATTCATACCCTGCACTTCAGCTCTCACTCCTTTCCTTTCACTCCTACAGTACCGATAGGGTCCCCCTTGACTTCATTTTCCATCCCACAAGCCTCTGCATCCATTGGATCATTGCTGCCATCTCCAGAGGGATGCCACCACCAGACACACCTTCCCCTCCCCTCCCCTCCCTTGTCAGCCTTCCACAGGGACTGTTGCCTCTGCAACACCCCAGTCCATTGCTCTGTCAGTTCCAACACGTCCTCCCTCACCCCCCCAGCACCTCCCCCTGCAACCCCAGGAGGTGTAATACCTGCCCATTTACTTTCACCCTCCTCAGTATCCAAAGCCCCTGACACACTTTCAAGTGAAGGAGCGATTTAGCCGCATTTCACTCAAACTAGTCGACTGTGTCCACTGCTCACAATGTGCTCTCCTCTACACTGCAGAGGGGAAACACAAACTGGGTGACCGGTTTGCGATGCCCGTCTGTAAAGACGACCTTGACCCTCTAGATGCCTGCCAATTCAACACCCCACCATGTCCCTGGGCCAACATCTCTGTCTCATGCCTGCGTCAGGTCTCCAGTAAAGCCCAGCATTAGCTGGAGGAACAGCACCTCATCCTTCCCTCAGGTACCTACAGCCTTCAGGCCCCCAACATGGAGTTTAACAATCACAGAGCGTGAACACCTTCCTCCACGTTCACTCCCAGTTCCTGTTTTGTGTGGGTTACTTCCAGTGCAGCCAATCCATTTTCATTTCCACTTCTTCTTAACATTCCACCCAGCATTTAACTCTCTCTTGGTTAATCATCACCAATCTCATTAATTTCCCATTAGTTATACAATTAATAATAAGACCTTGGGTAGTGTTGTAGAACAGAGAAACCTAGGGGTTCAGGGACACAATTCTTTGAAGTTTGCGTCACAGGTAGATAGGGCAGCTAAGAAAGCGTTTAGCACGCTTGTCTTCATTGCTCAGACCTTTGAGTAAGGGAGTTAGGACACTTGGGTAGCCCGGTGGCTCAGTGGTTAGCACTGCTATCTCACAGCACTATAGACCCAGGTTCGAGCCCACCTTCAGGCGACTATCTGTATGGAGTTTGCACATTCTCCCTGTGTCTAAGGCGGTTTCCACCCACAGTCCAAAGATGTGCAGGCCAGGTGAATTGGCCATGCTAAATTGCCCAGAGTGTTAGGTACATTAGTCAAAGGGAAATGGGTCTGGGTGGGTTACTCTTCGGAGGGTCGGTGCGGACTTGTTGGGCCGAAGGGCCTGTTTCCACACCACAGGGATTCTAATCATGTTGAGGTTACATTGATGAGGCCTCTTCTGGAGTACTGTGTCCAGTACTGATGTTCTGTTATAGGAATGCATTGATAGGAATATAGGATATATATTCCCTATTACAGGTAGTTGGAGTGGGTTCAGAAGAGATGTACCAGGATATTGCCAACAATGGAGGGTTTGAGATATAGAGAGATGCTGGATAGGCTGCAATGATTTTCACTGGAGCATAGGAGGTTGAGGGGTGACCTTATAGAGGTTTATAAAATCAGGAAGGATATAGATGAGTGAATGGCAGGTGCCTTTTCCCTAGGGTGGAGGATTTCAAGACTCGGAGGCATATTTGTAAGGTGAGAGGAGAAAGGTTTAAAAAAGACATGAGCAGCAATTTGTTTGCACAGAGTGGTTCATGTGTGGAATGAACTGTCAGAGTATGAGGTAGATGCAGGTCCAGTTACAACATTTAAAAGACACTTGGACAGGTACACAAATAGGAAAGGTTTGGAGGGATATAGAACATAGAACAATACTGCATGGAACAGGCCCTTTGGCCCTCAATGTTATGCCAATCTGTGAACTAATCCAAGTCCATCTCCTTATACTATCCCATCATCATCCATGTGCTTATCCAAGGACTGTTTAAATGCCCCTAATGTGGCTGAGTTGACTACATTGGCAGGTAGGGCATTCCACACCCTTACCACTCTCTGAGTAAAACACCTGTCTCTGACATCTGTCTTAAACCTATCACCCCTCAATTTGCACCTATGCCCCTTCATACAAGCCGACATCATCATCCTAGGAAAAAGACTTTCACTTATCTAATCCTGAACATCTTGTATGTCTCTATTAAATCCCCTCTTAGCCTTCTTCTCTCCAATGAGAACAGACCCAAGTTTCTCATAAGACCTTCCCTCCATACCAGGCAACATCCTGGTAAATCTCCTCTGCAACTTTTGCAATGCTTCCACATCCTTCCTGTAATGGGGTGACCAGAACTGTACACAGTATTCCAAGTGAGGCCGCACTAGCGTTTTGTACAGTTGCAGCATGACATCATGGCTCCGGAACTCAATCCTTCTACCAATAAAACCTAACACACTGTAAGCATTCTTAACAGCACTATCAACCTTTCAGGGATCTATGTACATGGACACCAAGATCCCTCTGCACATCCACAATACCAAGAATCTTTCCATTGACCCAGTATTCTGCCTTCCTGTTATTCTTCCCTAAGTGAATCACCTCACATTTATCTACATTGAACTTAATTTGCCACCTCTCAGCCCAATTCTGCAGTTTATCCAAGTCCCCCTGCAACCTGTAACATTCTTCCAAACTGTCCACTACTCCACTGACTTTAGTGTCATCTATAAATTTACTAATCCATCCACCTATGTCTGCGTCTAAGTCATTTATAAAAATGACAAACAACAGTGGTCCCAAAACTGATCCTTGTGGCACACCACTAGTAACCAGACTCCAGGGTGAATATTTTGCATCAACCACCACTCGCTGCCTTCTTACAGTAAACCAGTTTCTAATCCAAACTGCTAAATCACCCTCATTCCCATGCCTCCGCATTTTCTCCAAAAGCCTAACATATGGAGCTTTGTCAAAGGCTTTACTGAAGTCCAAGTATATCATATCAATTGCCCTACCCATATCCACATACTTGGTCACCTTCTCAAAAAACTCAATGAGGTTTGTGAGACACGACTTGCCCTTGACAAAATCATGTTGACTATCTGAAATCAAATTGTTGCTTGCTGGATGATTATAAATCCTATCTCGTCTAATCCTTTCCAAAACTTTTCCTACAACAGACGTAAGGCTCACTGGTCTATAATTACCTGGGTCATCTCTCTGCCCTTCTTGAACAAGGGCACAACATTTGCAATCCTCCAGTCCTCTGGTACCAAACCTGTAGACAATGACGACTCAAAGATCAAGGCCAAAGGCTCCGCCATCTCCTCCCTAGTTTCCCAGAGAATCCGCAGATAAATCCCATCCAGCCCAGGAGACTTATCTACATGGAAAAGCGTAGGCACATGAAACCAGTTTAGTTTGGGATTATGGTCAGCATGGACTAGTTGGACCGAAGGGTCTGTTTCTGTGCTGTATGACTCTGTGACTCTCTATCTTGCTTTCTCTCTCAGCACTGCTTCTCTACTTACTCATTCACCCTACCCTGTCATCAGTATTGTAATGGAAAATTTACTATGAAATTTGAAAGAGAATGCTTTTCGGAAATTTAATGCTGTGCTGAGCTTTGTAAACAGTACTTTCATGAGGTTTGCAGTCAGCTCTGTTTGAATTCTGTAAACATTCAACTCGACCTTGCGATAGTCGATCTCAGTGAAAGCTGAAGAACTTTTTGTCTAAGACACGGGGATGAGAGAATAACAATTTGAGTTTTCCCAGTCTTTGTTCTTGATAGCATGATAAGAAACAGTATCAGGCAAGTATCTGAACAATGCTCAGGTACCCCTTACATTGAGGCATCTACTGGGGTCAATTCTGCAGAATTTAAATAAAGCTCCTTTCTTTACTCTTGCTAATAGTTGAGTCAAGTCAATTTAATTTCCATGACAGTCAACCTACCACACTTCCCTCAACTATTTTTATTTCTGATGAAGTCACTGGACTGAACACGATAACTGTTTCTCTTTTCAAATGTTGCCTGACCTGCTGAGATTCTCCAGCGCTGTTTTTGAACCAGACTTTCTTACTGTTGAACTCTGCCCTGGCATTTATCCTGAGACTCTAGCACCAGGGAAGAACTCTGAAATGTCATCACTGTTGTAGGGAGTGTGGCCACCAACGTGTGCACTGCAAGCTCCCAAAAACATGACTGCATCGTTGATCAGATGTTAATGATGTTGTTTGAGAGACTGGGGTTTGGAGAGGAATCCTGTTGATCAAAACTTGTCATGTCCAGAGGCTCAGTTTGACCTCACAAGTGGAAAATGGCACTGTAGCACTCCCACAATGCCACACTGTGATTGTCAACCTCGATTGGTAGCCCCTAGACTCCTTACTGAGAAGTGAGAGTAATTGAAATAGCTCCACAGAAGCCAGTATCCCGTCACCAAGTCCCCCTTTACTTACACTTGGTGTAGAGTCGTTGACACTGATCCAGCTCCCTCAGTGCCAGCTCTCAGTGTGAACAGAACTCCCTGACACTCCTGTTTGTGTGTATCAGAGTCGAGAGCGTGGAGTTGGAAAAGCACAGCAGGTCAGGCAATATCCGAGGAGCAGGACAGTCAATGTTTTGGTCAGGAGCCCCTCATCAGGAATGTGTATCACTCATTCCTGATGAAGGGCTTATGCCCGAAACATCAACTCTCCTGCTCCTCAGATGCTGCCTGACCCATTGTACTTTTCCAGCACCACACTCTCGACTCTGATCGCCAGCATCTGCAGTCCTCATTTGCTCTCAGTCTTTTTATTGTATATAGTTTGTTTATTTTCCCCAGCACCCATGTTGTGTGTGTGCAGGTGTGAGACACAGTGAGAGACACAAGCTGCACAAATCTTTATTCAATTTCCACCACCAGGAAGATAGGAAAACACCCGAGTGGCCAGTGACAAACACTGCCCTTCACATCAAAGGGCAATGCTGTGTGATCAAACAGTGAGGGGGA
The DNA here is from genome assembly GCF_004010195.1 of Chiloscyllium plagiosum. Classification (NCBI taxonomy): domain Eukaryota; kingdom Metazoa; phylum Chordata; class Chondrichthyes; order Orectolobiformes; family Hemiscylliidae; genus Chiloscyllium; species Chiloscyllium plagiosum. The sequence goes on from NC_057740.1 coordinate 38,644,861, forward strand.
GGGTAGGGACTAAATCAAAATAGAGTTGGAGGGGGAAATGATGCACTCCACTCCCTGCGGCGCCAACCTCTCCCTGAACAACTCCAGGGTGTTGGTCGACACCGCGTGCTCCTTCTCCAAGGACACCCGGGCCCTAACGTAACCGCGGAAAAGGGGCAGGCAGTCGGCCCTAACGACCCCCTCCACGGCCCGCTGCCTGGACCTGTTGATGGCCAGTTTGGCCAGGCCCAGGAGCAGACCCCTCTCAGTCTTCATTTTTTTTCTTTTTCTTCTTTTTTTCTTTTTTTTCCTTTTTTTAGGGAAAACACCCAAGTGGCCAGTGACAAGCAGTGCCCTTCACATCAAAGGGCAATGATCTTCTGGTTATTTTTTTTTCTTTACCCCCACACTACCGCCTAACTGCGGTAGTGCTTATTTTTCCCCAGCACCCATGGTGTGTGTGTGTGTGTGTGTAGGTGTGAGACACAGTGAGAGACACAAGGTGCACAAATCTTTATTCAAATTCCACCACCAGGAAGAAAGGAGACACCCGAGTGGCCAGTGACAAACACTGCCCTTCACATCAAAGGGCAGTGCTGTGTGATCAAAACAGTGAAGGGGAGGGCAGGGACTAAATCAAAATAGAGTTGGAGGGGGAAATAATGCACTCCACTCCTTGCAACGCCCAGGCCAGGCCCAGGAGCAGACCCCTCTCAGTCTTCATTTTTTTTTTCTTTTTTTTTTAAGGCTGCATTTTCAACTTGAAATAACTGCACTGACGCCAGTATCCTGTCACCAAGTCACCCTTTATTTACTTGTGCACAGTACACTGGCTTTAGTTAGCTAGCTAGCCAGCCAGCCAGCCAGCCAACTTGGAGTCAATCCCCAGAACTGAGGAGATTCAAGATCCTCTGTGTATTTTTTTTTTAAAAACACCCGAGTGGCCAGTGACAAGCAGTGCCCTTCACAAAGAAGGGCAATGCTGTGTGGACACTCCTGTTTCTCTTTTTTATCCCCTGTTTATATTTTCTTTTTTTTTCTTTTTTCTTTTATTAACCCCCACACTACCACCTAACTGCGGTAGTGCTTATTTGTCCCCAGCACCCATGGTGTGTGTGTACGTGTGAGACACAGTGAGAGACACAAGGTACACAAATCTTTATTCAATTTCCACCACCAGGAAGATAGGAAACACCTGAGTGGCCAGTGACAAACACTGCCCTTCACATCAGAGGGCAGTGCTGTGTGATCAAAATAGTGAAGGGGAGGGCAGGGACTAAATCAAAATAGAGTTGGAGGGGGAAATAATGCACTCCACTCCCTGCAGCGCCCAGGCCAGGCCCAGGAGCAGACCCCTCTCAGTCTTCATATCTGTCAGTCAGGGCTCCCTAATTGGACCAGGTTAACTACCCCAAACAGGGAACTCAGATTCTGTGAGGTCCACCTGGCTGACCTTGTTACACTCACTACAATAATGATCTGTACCATTGAACAATGGCACACCCTTAAGGAATAATGTAGTGGAGACCTCCTTAAAGCAGGGATTCCAAGAGAGTTTGAGCACAGATTTGGTGCTGATATTAAGTGTTTTTATTTATGGGGGAGGTGGGGCTTAATGCCAGGATCATGTGACAAGGTGAGGGGAGAAAAACATATTCTTATCAAAAGCTGGAGAGGGTGAAGAGGGGATTTGGTGGAAAAAGATCAAAAGTGAGAGAATTCAGTTTAGCAGGTCTCAATTCACCCCCAGCCCCACTGCTGCAGCCATTTTCAAACCTCGAAATGGGCCTATAGTGGGAGAAGGTTCTGGCAAGACTGGACCTACGAAGCCTGAATGATTCTCTTCAGAGAGGAGAAGGTTTGGAGGAAATTTGAGAATGATGTTCAGAATCATCCAAGGTTTTGATGAGCTAAACCGGGAGAAATTGTTTCCAACACAGGAGGGTCAATAATTGGAGAATACAGATTAGATCAGATTCCCTGCAATGTGGGAACAGGCCATTTAGCCCAACAAGTGCACACCGACCCTCTGAAGAGTAACCCACCCAGACCCATTTCCCTCTGACTAATGCACTTAACATTATGGGCAATTTAGCATGGCCAAAACACCTGACCGGCACATCTTTGGACTGTGGGAAGAAACCGGAGCACTGAGAGGAAACCCATACAAACACGGGGAGAATGTGCAAACTCCACACAGACAGTCGCCCGAGGCTGGAATCGAACCCACGTCCCTGACGTTGTGAGGCAGCAGTGATAACCACTGAGGCACCGTTTTGCCCTGTTTTCAAAGACTTCACAAAAGAATGAGCTGAGGCTGTTAGTTTATGTCAATGAGGAAGTTGTTTTGATTGTTTTTTTCCTGAAAGGGTGGCGGAAACTCTATGATTGGAACTTTCAAAACTGAGCTGAGTATGTGAGCATGCGCCCGGCCTGCACAGCCAACCATTGGCAAGATACCGTACACGCATCCCCCGGACTGACCGACACCCGAGTGAATGTGGGTTCAATTCCCATGCTGGCTGAGATCTCCCTTTGGCTGAGGGTGGCGACCCTCAGGTTAAATCATCACCAGCTCTCTCTCTCTCTCTCTTCTTTCATGGGAGAGTGTGATCTGGTAAGTCTATGATGTACTCACCCTTTTACACAGGAGGAGAGAGTAACAGTCGCATCCAGAATGTCAGCAAGACCTGGTCAGGTAACATCTGGCATGTTATAATTCCACAAAATAAACAATAGAAACAATAGAGACTGTGTGGGTGTGTGGGTGTTGGTGTGTGGGTTTCACTTATGATTCAATAAGACCATAAAATGATGTGTGCTGCTTTGGCCTCACTCTCATACACAAACACACACACACACACACTGACACATGCACAGACAGGCATAGACACACAGACAAGCACAGACACACACACTGACACACGCACAGACAGGCACACACATAGACACAGACACACACACACAGAGAGACAGGCACAGACACACACACATGCACACATACACATGCACAGAAACATAGACAGGCACAGACACATACACACACATGTGCACATGTACACACGCACAGACACACACAGACACACATACATGCACACACCCCTGTTCAATCACCACACCATTTACCTAGCCCCATCCTTAGCTACATCCTGCCAAAGTCCTCTCGCAAGGTCACCATATCTCTGTTGCCATTGGGTACTGGACACCCACATCTAGTCAGGGTCCAATCAGGAAGCATCACCCACATCAAGCAACCGAACAGTTCCAAACCAGAACTGTTTACAGTCAGCAGAAGTGAACACAAACAAACTCAATAGAGATCATATTTAATGTCGACAGTATTTTATATCCCATGTAAAACAAGAGCTTTACACAGCTCTCATTAACTGGAACCTGGTGTCAATCAGTTTCTGCCTACCTTCTATTTCTCAATGCCGCATCCGAGGAGCAGGAAAATCGACGTTTTGGGCAAAAGCCCGTCATCAGGAATGAAAAACTGATGCCCTTCCAGCATCTGCAGTCCTTGTTTTTACCACAGTATTCCAGAAGAGACCTCACTGATGTCCTGCAAAACCTTAACGTGACGTCCCACAACTCTTATACTCAAAGATCTGAGCAATAAAGACACACCTGCTAAATGCTTCTGCACGTGCTCAGTCGCCTGTATCAGAGTTGACCCTTCACTCTAGAGAGGGATGAGCTGTACGGAGGGAATACGGAGTATTCAATTGGCCTGAACTGTAGGAATGCTGAAATCTTGGAAGGTTGCAGAGCTAGAGGAGATTACCTAGATCGGGAGGTGTAGGGCCATGGAAGGATTTATAAAGAAGGAAGAGGAGTTTAAAATCCAGGCAGGAGTCAGTTCTGGTCAGCTAGCTACAGGAATGACCAGGTGATGGGACCTGGTGTAGGTGAAGATTCAGACAGCAGAACTGAGTTATAGGATGAACTCCAATTTGCCAGCAGTTTCTGTGGTAAGGTCTGAACTTTTGCAATGTGCTTGTTAAGCAACATATGAGGAAACAAAGAAATATTGGGGTGTGACTCTATCCAGTAAACAACCCAAGCCAGCTGTTATTTATACAAGATTATATTTACTTGTGTTTGAGGCACAAGGAGGGTTCAATAACTCAACAGACCCCCATTTAAGGATCAGTGGTGCTGGAAGAGCACAGCAATTCAGGCAGCATCCGAGGACAGGCAAAATCGACGTTTCGGGCAAAAGCCCTTCATCAGGAATAAAGGCAGAGAGCCTGAAGCGTGGAGAGATAAGCTAGAGGAGGGTGGACTGTAAAACCTGTGCACACACCTCCTCCCTCACCTCCATCCAAGGCCCTAAAGGAGCCTTCCACATCCATCAAAGTTTTACCTGCACATCCACTAATATCATCTATTGTATCCGTTGCTCCCGATGCGGTCTCCTCTACATTGGGGAGACTGGACGCCTCCTAGCAGAGCGCTTTAGGGAACATCTCAGAGACACCCGCACCAATCAACCAAACCGCCCCGTGGCCCAAAATTTCAACTCCCCCTCCCACTCTGCCGAGGATATGGAGGTGCTGGGCCACCTCCACCGCCG
>NC_057740.1:38649442-38662745 GCF_004010195.1 Chiloscyllium plagiosum
TTATCTCTCCACGCTTCAGGCTCTCTGCCTTTATTCCTGATGAAGGGCTTTTGCCCGAAACATCGATTTTGCCTGTCCTCGGATGCTGCCTGAACTGCTGTGCTCTTCCAGCACCACGGATCCAGAATCTGGTTTCCAGCATCTGCAGTCATTGTTTTTACCTTTTTAGACCCCCATTTAACTTCAGCAGGAGGACCTCAGACAGTGGTCTTTCCCCACTGTGCCCTGGCAACAGCTGCTCCACGCTTTAGTGTGTCTCAAAGTTTGTGGGAGAACATTCATATAATTTACAGATAGGATGGTGAGATTTCCTCGGATTCATGTTTCTTGCAAAATTATCAAGAAAGCTTTGCTGATTAGCCATGGAGAGTGGGAACTGTAGAATTCTTTCTGTTGTGCTCAGGGCATCACAGGAGGACAGCCTCATTCTGAAAGCGAAACAAACCAAAGGTGTTATTAGAGAGGACACTGTCTAAGTAGGTAAACCCATACCTTGTAGTCTTGACTTTAACACCCAATGTAAGTCTACCTGGGTGTGGACAATGGTCACAATTCACACCGAGATAATCACCGACTACGCCTGGAGGACCATTGACTTCGTGAAAGGCATCCTTTGGTCTGCCTGAAACTACCCTCTGTCTTCTATCTTTGAGTCGGTTCTGTATCCAAATGACTAGTTCTCCCTGTATTCCATGAGAGCTAATACCTTGGTAATCAGTCTCCCATGGGGAACCTTGTCGAAGCCCTTGCTGAAGTCCATGTAGATCACATCTACTGCTCTGCCCTCAACAATCCTCCTTGTTCTTCAAAAAACTGTCTGTGAGACATGATTTCCCACGCACAAAGCCATGTTGACTATCAGTCCTTGCCTTTCCAAATACATGTATATCCTGTCCCTCAGTATTCCCTCCAACAACTTGCCCACCACCAATGTCGGGCTCACCGGTCTATAGTTCCCTGGCTTTTCCTTACCACCTTTCTCATCCTTGTGGAGATGAAATCCCACCTTCACATTGAGAATACCCTCCATCGTGTTGTGTGGCACCATCACTGTGCTAAATGGGACAGACTTCGAACTGATTGAGTAACTCAAGACTGAGCATCCATGAGGCGCTGTGGGCCATCAACAGCAGCAGAATTGTACTCCAGCACAGTCTGTAACCTCATGGCCCGGCATATCCCCCACTCAACCATTACCATCAAGCCAGGGGATCAACCCTGGTTCAATGGAGAGTGCAGGAGGGCTGCCAGGAGCAGCACCAGGCATACCTAAAGATGAGGTGCCAACCTGGTGAAGCCATTAAAAAGGACTACTCGCATGCCGAACAGCATAAGGAGCAAGCGATAGACAGAACTAAGCGATCCCACAACCGATCAGATTGAAGCTCTGCAGTCCTGCCACGTTCAGTTTTGAATGGTGGTGGACAATTAACCAGCTCACTAGAGGAGGAGGCTCCACAAATTTCTCCATCCACAATGATAGAAGAGCCCAGCACATCAGGGCAAAAGATAAGGCTGAAGCTTTCTCCACAATCTTCAGTCAGAAGTGCCGGGTGGCTGATCCATCTTGGCCTCCTCCAGTGGTCCCCAGCATCACAGAGACCAGTCTCCAGACAATTCAAGTCACTCCACGTGATGTCAAGGAACAGTAGGAGACACTGGATACTGCAAAGGCTATGGACCCTGAGAACATTCCGGCAATAATACTGAGGACTTGCGCTCCAGAACCTGCCACTCCCTTAGCCAAGCTGTTCCAGTAAAGTTATGATACTGGTATCTACCCGACAATGTGGAAAATTGCCCAGGTATTTTCCTGTACACAAAAAGCAGAACAAATCCGGCCAATTACCGCCCCATCAGTCTCCCCTCGATCATCAATAAAGTGATGGAAAGTGTCCACCCAACAGGGTTATCAATCAACACCTGCTCAGCAATAACCTGCTCGGTGACGCCCAATTTGGGTTCCCCCAAGGTCACTCAGCTCCTGATCTCTGTTCAAACATGGACAAAAGAGCTGAGTTCCAAGGGGAAGGGAGAGTAACAGCCCTTGACATTGGGGCTGCATTCTACCAAGTGTGGCATCATGGAGCCCGAGCAAAACTGAAATCAATGGGTATCAGGGAGCAAACTGTCCATTGGTTGGAGTCATACCTGGGCACATAGGAAGATGGTTGTGGCTGGTGTTGGAGATCAGTCTCTGAGCTCCAGGACATCTCTTCAAGACTTCCTCAGAGTATTGCTTCATCAATGACCTTCTTTCCATTGTCAGGTCAGAAATGGGGATGTTTGCCAATGATCGCACAGTGTTCAGCATCTTTCACAATTCCTCAGATATTGAAACATCTACATAAATTGCTGGAGAAATTCAGCAGGTTTGACAGCATCGGTGGGGAGAAAGCAGCGATAATGTTTTGAGTCCAGTGACCCTTCTTCATAACTCTCATTGTGATACCACACCCAGTATTCTGATGAAGAGACAAAGCTTTAACTCTGCTGCCTCTCCGCAATGCTGTCAGACCTGCTGAGATTCTCCTGCAATTTCGGTTTTTATTTCAGATTTCCAGCATCTAAAGTTCTTCGCTTTAGTTTTGTCCTCAGATACCGGAGCAGTCCATGTTCAAATACGACAAGATCTGGATAATATCCAGTCTTGAGCTGACACCTGATAATATTCACGCGCACACATATATACACACACATGCATACACGCATGCACACGTTCACATGCATGCAGACACAAGCACACACATGCACAGACACACGCACACGTGCACAGACACGCTGACACAGGCACACAAATGCACAGACACACGCACACGTTCACATGCACGCAGACACAGCACACACATGTACAGACACACGCACACATGCACAGACACGCAGAGTCAGGCACACACGTGCACAGACATGCAGACACAGGCACACATGTGCATAGACACACGCACGCACACACGCACATAGACATTCTCACACACATGTGCACACATACACAAAGACACAGACACATGCACACACACACACACAAACATACACACGTGCGCACGCACACACACACAAACATACACATGTGCGCACACATACACACACGCACACGCACACGCACACACATACACACACACACACAAACGCCTCGTTGTGTTGAATTCTTGTTTCAGTTTGTTTGTCAGGAATGTTCTCTCTGTGAATTCTGCTGTCTGGAATATGAGCTAAGAGTGTGGTGGTACCTTTATCAATTCAATGGCGCTTTCCCTGAGAGCTGAAAGTTGTTATCTCTTCAGACGGGAACTTGACCTCCCTGATTTTCCAAATCACCTCATCCTTTATACCCAAATGACCCATTTCCCTATAATCAAATTGGCTCTAAGTAGTCAAAACCACCAGAGTTAAATTTAGTTAGTTTTTGATATTAAAGGGCTTGATTCAAATTCATTGGCTAAATTTGTCGTCACAATAAAAATGCTGCTTGGCTGTTCAGTTTCAGTTCAGGCTCTCTCTGTGCAGCTGTACGTTAAACTGCTGTTCAGACATCTATTTTAACTCTCAGCACTGAGAAAACACCATCTTTTAAAGGGACCATGCAATACTCCACTCACCAACCCCCCACCCCACTCCCCAGTTTACACATACAACTTCGCAACTGTGGTAATCAGCAGGAGGTTTACTTGCCCGTGTCTAACCTGAAGTCATGTGACTTCACGGGGCCCAGAGTCAATGTTAAGCAATCCCAGGGCAACTCCGTCCTAACTGTATCCCACTGCGCCCCCATCTCTGCTGGGTCGGTCCTGCAGGTGAGACGGGACACATCCAGGGAATCGATGATGGTGTCAGGGATATTGTTTGTAAAATATGATTCTGTGAGTATCATTATGTCAGGTTGTTGCCTGATTAATCTGTGAGACAGCTCTCCCAACTTTGGCACTAGCCCCCAGATGTTCATGAGAAGGACTTTATAGAATGGACAGGGCTGTTTCAGCTGCTCTTGTTTATGCTACCTCTGTCAATGCTAGCTTCAGCATCCTTTTTTTGTTGAGATTTTATTGTGGCTGAGGCAGCTCAGAGTTAACCCCATTTGCTGTGGGTCTGGAGTCACATGTAGGCCAGACCAGGTAAGGACGGCAGATTTCTTTCCCTGAAGGACATGGGTGAACCAGATGGGGTTTTCAGACGATAGACTATGGTTTCATGGTGATTGTGCCTTAACTCCAGGTATTTTTACTGAATTGCAAAGTTCACCATCCACCAAGGTAAGATTTGAACAAAACCCCTGAGAACATTAGCTGAATTCTAGATTAACAGTCTAACAATAATACCACTCGGTCACCACCTCCCGTTATGAGTGGGACATGAAGCCAGACTGAAATAGAGACACCGATGTTTGCAGGAGAGACAACAAGACGGTGGGTCTCTCCTCCGTCAGGGTCTTCAGTGTCACACCTGGGTCATTGTTGATCTGTGATGCAGCCTGAAATGTTCCACTGTATGAGCAGGTCAGGCAGCATCCAGGGAACAGGAGAATCGCCTGAAGAAGGGCTTATGCCTGAAACGTCGATTCTCCTGTTCCCTGGATGCTGCCTGACCTGCTGCGCTTCCAGCAACACATTTTCAGCTCTGATCTCCAGCATCTGCAGACCTCACTTTCTCCACTGTGTGAGCAGACCCATAGCCCCTGCAGATGTGGTGCTTCACATCAGGCGTGTTTTTAATCATCACTCTGTGGCAAGTTTCCTTCCAACCACAGCAGGACACTGACCTATCAAACAACCGCATTTTATTTCTCCATTGTCCACTGATGAAGGGCTTTTGCCTGAAATGTCGATTTTTTTCTGCTCCTCGGATGCTGCCTGACCTGCTGTGCTTTTCCAGCGCCACTCTAATCTAGACTCTGATCTCCAGCATCTGCAGGACCCGCTTCTGCCCATTTTCGCCGTCTGGCTAACATCATCACTCGGGCTGAAAATGACAAATGCTGGTGATCACAGCAGGTCAGGCAGAGTCCAGGGATGTTTCCTGTTTGCAGTGAAGATTCCAGCATCTGCAGTAACTTGCGCCGAGCGACACTGCTGCCTCGGTGGGAAACACCGCCACCTTGTGGTTAAGCAATTAGGCGGAAGTGAGGACTGCAGATGCTGGAGGTCAGAGTCAAGAGTGTGGTGCTGGGAAAGCACAGCAGGTCAGGCATTATCCGAGGAGCAGGAAAATCGACATTTCGGGCAAAAGGCCTTCATCAGGAATGAGTTAAAAATTACACAACACCAGTTTATATTCCAGCATGGCTGATATATCATCGGATAGCTAGCTAGTGTTTCCACTGGGACTGTAACCCATTGTTGTGTGATTTTTTACGTTTGTCCACCCCAGTTGAACACCGGCTCCTCCACACCTTGTGATTATGTTGACATACGGTCTTCAATCTCATCCACTCTGAGTCCAGAAATACTGGCTTGCATTTCAAGAAAAAAAAAGAGCGTTTTGCATTCGTTCTCTGCCGTCCTGAGATCAGAATGTTCCAAAGCATATTTCATCACAGATATTTTGTGAGAAACATGGAGCGGAATCCTAATTTGTTTCAAGTTACACTAAGGTTTTTGACCATAAGCTTTAGGAAGTTGCCCCCAATTTTCCCAGGCATAGCCTCACCCGCTAGGCCAGCAGTTCCTGTCTCAAGGCTGTTCAGAGGCAACCTCATTGCTGTGAGTGTGGAGTCACACCTAGGTCAGCTAAGAACCATGGTTTCCTGCCCTAACAGACAGTAGTGAACCAACTGTGTGCTTCCCAGTAATCGTCATCATGAGACTCTTCATTCCAGATTTTTAATGAATTCAAATTCCACCATCTGTCATGGCAAGATTGGAACCCACGTTCCGGGAACATTAGCTGGGTGGCTGGATTAATATTACCCCGTGCTGTCAACAAAGTATCTCAAGCATATTAATCCCAATCAATTGGCATCTTGCGACTAGGGTCATAAAGAAGTACAACAGACCCTTCAGTCCAACCCGTCCTTGCCAACCAGATATCTTAACATAATCTAGTCCCATTTGCCAACATTTGGCCCATATCCCTCTAAACCCTTCCTATTCATTTCCCATCCAGATGTCTTTTAAATGTTGTAATTGTACCAGCCTCCACCACTTTCCCTGGCAACTCATTCCATACAAGCACCACCCTCTGCGTGAAAAAGCTGCCCCTTAGATTCCTTCTCCTCTCACCCTAAAGCTATGCCCTCTAGTTCTGGACTCCCTGACTCCCTGACTCCCTGACTTTGTCTATTTACCCTATCCACACCCCTCATGATTTTATAAACCTCTATAAGGTCACCCCTCAGCCTCTGATGCTCCAGGGAAAACAGCCCCAGCCTGTTCAGCCTCTCCCTATAGCTCAAATCCTCCAACCCCAGCAACATCCTTATAAATCTTTTCTGAACCCTTTCAAGTTTCACAACGTCTTCCTATACCAGAGAGACCAGAATTGCACACAGTATTCCAACAAAGTAGTCCAACCAATGTCCTGTACGGCTGCAACATCACCTCCTAACTCCTATATTCAATGCATCGACCAATGAAATGGCAAGAAACTCACCACACAGTTGCAAAAAGCATAAAGTTTGGACTGAGTTGCTCCGGGCATCGAGGTGGGTCATGCCATTGTCTCCTGAATCCCACCAGGGCCTCCATCTCTCTTACAGACCCCTGTAAGATTCCGGCTATGGTGCCATTTGTAAACAGCAAGCTCCCTCAAATAGTGACGAGATAATGGGCGCAGTCATTTGTGATGCTGGCTGAGGGATAAATACTGGCCAGGACATCAGGAGAGGAATCCTTTGCTCAGGTTCATCATAGCTTTGTTATCTTGGTGCAATTTTTCAGTCAAAGGATGGTGCCTCTGACAATGCAGCACTCCTCAGTACTGCCCTGGAATATCCCCTGGTTTGCTCAAGCCTCTGAAATGGGAACTGATTCAGTGCTAACTCTGAGGCAAGAGTGTTACCAACTGTGATCCCCATGAGCAAATATATCAGCATTTTCCAGATCATCAGTAAAACTGTGGGAGGGATCTTGTCACCTTGAAGAGTAATTGTTGGGTTGGTAGGGGTTTTATTTGGAGATAGTATCCCCCTTGTTTCTGGTCCCAAATCGGACTCGATTGTTGAAAGGTGGGAATGTGTCACCCTGCTAACTCAGGCTGTCAGAAATTCCTCCTGGTCCTGCCTTTGAACACATCTCCATGGAAACTGGGAAAACTCCACTGAGGGCACATCTACAATCCACACGTTTACTGAACCTGGGATGGCACCTCCAACCCTCCAACTCCAAAGGGCAGCACAGTGGCTCAAAGGTTAGCACTGCTGCCTCACAGCACCAGGGACCCAGGTTCAATTCCTGCTTCAGGCGACTGTCTGTGTGGAGTTTGCACATTCTCCCCGTGTCTGCGTGAGTTTCCTCCGGGTGTTACGGTTTCGTCCCACAGTCCAAAGATGTGCAGGTTAGGTGAATTGGCCATGCTAAATTGCCCATAATGTTAGGTGCAGTAGTCTGGGGTAAATGTAGGGGAATGGGTCTGGATGGGTTACTCTTCGGAGGGTCGGTGTGGACTTGTTAGGCTGAAAGGCCTGTTCCGTGCTGTAAGAAATCTAAACTCGGCGCTGTCCTACCTGTCCATCTTCCTTCCCACCTATCTGCCCCACCCTCCAGTCTGGCCTATCACCATCACCCCCCACCTGCATCTACTATCACATTCTTAGCAACCTTCCACAGTCCCAACCCTCCTCCCATTTATCTCTCAGCCTACTGAATACGCCCCCCCCCCCCCCCCCCCCCACATTCCTGACAAAGGGCTTATGCCCGAAACGTCAACTCTCCTGCTCCTCGGATGCTGCCTGATTTGCTGTGCTTTTCCAGCTGCACACTTTTCGACTGACTTGCCAGCATCTGCAGTGCTCACTTTCCCCTGAGATGTGACTACCAGCAAAGAGAATGCCAGATGATTACAACAAATCATCGATAGTTCCTTGAAAGTGGAGTTGTGGGTAGATAGGATAGTGAAGAGGACCTTTATTAGTCAAAGCATCGAGCATAAGAGTTAGGAGGTCATGTTACGGCTGTACAGGACATTGGCTAGGCTACTTTTGGAATATTGTGGGGAGTTCTGGTCTCCTTCCTATTGGAAGAATGTTGTGAAACTAGAAAGGGTTCAGAAAAGATTTACAAGGATGTTGCCAAGGTTGGAGGGTTTGAGCTACAGGGAGAGGCTGAATAGGCTGGGGCTGTTTTCCCTGGAGCGTCGGAGGCTGAGGGGTGACCTTATAGGGGTTTACAAAATTATGAGGGGCATGGATAGGATAAATAGAGAAAGTCTTTTCCCTGGAGTGGAGGAGTCCAGAACTAGAGGGCATAGGTTTAGGGTGAGAGGGGAAAGATATAAAAGGGATCTAAGGGACAACTTTTTCACACAGAGGGTGGTGTGTGTATGGAATGAGCTGCCAGAGGAAGTGGTGGAGGCTGGTACAATTGCAACATTTAAGAGGCATCTGGATGGTATTTGAATAGAAAGGGTTTAGGGGCCAAGTGCTGGAAACTGAGACTAGATTTATCTAAGATATCTGGTTGGCATGGACGAGTTGGATTGAAGGATCTGTTTCCGAGCTGTACCTCTCTATGACTTTATGACTCTGTGATTGACAGATAGTTTGGGCAGGCTAGTGGCAGATGGAATTCAGAACAGCGAAAGCTGAGACTTCAGCAGATGGTTTCGTGGGGGACAATGCAGATGAGATGATACAGTTTCTACTGACTGTGCAACGATAGAGGAAGTTGATGAGTTCATATCTAGAGTTGATAAGATTGTGGTAACTGTGATGAAGGATCGTAATTTTTTTGGAACCTTTAGTTTTATGCTTGAGGGAAAATAGATTTTAGTTCTTATTCTATGAAGTCTTTTTTTAAATATCAGAAAGTGTTTTTTGAACAGTGAAATAAAGACAGACAGCATTTCAAAGAAAAGATTCTGACTTGAGCTGCATGAATAGGAAGCCCGTGGGAGACAGTTGCTGGCTTAACATTTACTATTCCGAGACAGGGAGTAAGAGAGAGAGACAGAGAGAGAGAGACAGAGAGAGAGAGAGAGACAGAGAGAGAGAGAGAGACAGAGAGAGAGAGGGAGGTCCACTAAAAGGTTCATTGGAAAAGGAAATGTCTATATTAACAGAGGTGCTGTTAGTTCTACAATTTTCTAAAACAGTCAGCGCAAAAGGCAAAATTAGATTTGATTACTTACGGTGTGGAAACAGGCCCTTCGGCCCAACCGACCCTCCAAAGAGCAACCTACCCCTCTACACCTAACACTACAGGCAATTTAGCCATGGCCAACTCACTTAACCTGCGCATTTTTGGACTGCAGGAGGAAACCAGAGCAGCCCCACACAGACACGGGGAGAATGTGCAAACTCCACACAGACAGTTGCCTGAGGTGGGAATTGAACCTGGGTCTCTGGTGTGGTGAGGCAGTAGTGCTAACCACCGTGCCACAGTGCCACTCCTGAGACACTTCGAAGAAAACTCGAAACAGAAGGTTTTGGAAGTCTTGGTAAATTTCTGTAGCAAATTTTAACATTTTGGTTCAAAATAGATGATGTTTAGTAAGAACAAGTTACTGCAGATGCTGGAAGCTGTACTGAAAACAACAAATGCTGGACGTCACAACGGGTCAGAGAGCGTCCAGGGGGAGAGAGCAAGCTAACGTTTCAAGTCTAGATGACTGTTCAACAGGGATTCTAAATCCTTACTAATAGAAAAAAACCAATCCTGAACTTTACCAAGTCAGAAAATGGAATTGCTTACAAATCCATCTCCTACTCTGATCTCAAACAAGCATAAGGGGAATCTGAGTTCATAAAATGATATTCATTATATACTTGTACATCTGAAATCAGTTGCACCAACAACACTCAGGGCGTTTAACACCATCCAGGCCCCTTGATTGGCACCACATCCACGAAACTTCACTGCCTCCCCCACCGACGCTCAGTAGCAGCAGTGTGTACCATCTACAAGATGCACTGCAGAAATCACCAAAGCTCCTTGCACAGCACCTACCAAACAAACAACCACTTCCATCTAGAAGGACAAAGGCAGCAGACACCACTCACCGTCCTGACTTGGAAATCCATCTCCATTCCCTCAAGGTCACTGGGTCAAATTCCCGGCATTCCCTCCAGGCATTGTGGGTCCAGCCACGGCACATGGACTGCTCACCACCACCTTCCAGACAGTAAATGCTGACCAGTCAGTGACACCCATGTCCCATGAATGAATTTAAAAAGAATCAACTTGAGGTAGATATAAGCTATCCAACAAACTTTGCTCAAGCACAACACCCTGTGTGTCAAACAGGAGAATTGACCAAGCCACATCCTACAGATTTGTTCGGAACTCACCCAGACACCAGCAGTTGCTATGAGTCCCAACAATCCTGTTAACGCTCCTTCAGATAGATTTCACTCTTCACTCTGACAGACTGCACTTCACAAACTCCCTCCAGTGGTGGTGTGACTAGGACATCTGGAACACTTGCTCGCCTCCTGGTGGTTCAAGGTCGTCACTCCAGCACTGACTCCCTGGCTCAGCCCCAGCTCCGTCTCAGCCCCACCATCAATCACCACACCCCCCCCCCAACCCCACCCTCTCAGGGCCATGCTGACAGGGCCATCAGGGGGCCATTATTAAATGCAGCCATCAATTCACTCCTCAGATCCTCTTCAGCTGTTGCTTCTCAGGGGTCACTGTTGTATATGGTCCTGAAAAGGTTCATACTGAGGAGTGTCTTGACCACTACCCTCTAGACAATAGACAATAGGTGCAGGAGTAGGCCATTCAGCCCTTCGAGCCTGCACCGCCATTCAATATGATCATGGCTGATCATTCCTAATCAGTATCCTCTACCATGATGTCATGCAGCCTTGGGGACAGACCAGCCTTGGACCTCAAAGGATTTAGACCTTACACCTGGTCCAAGTCTGTGCAATAATGGTGTGATAGATCGATTCTCGACCAATTAGAGAGTCAAGGATTATGGAGAAAGTCGGATCAGCCATGATCCTAACCAATGATGGAGAAGGCTGAAGGGCCGAATGGCCTACTCCTGTTCCTATTTCCAAACAAAAATGTACTTCACGTCACTCTAACCATTAATTGGTGGCTAATGTCATAAACAATACCTTGCCAACTACGAGAGATTCTCCCAGTTATAACAGACAGTGGTTTGCCATTCACATTAACCAAGGCATAACCTCAAGGCAGGGAAATGGGGTGAGCATGGACAGACATTTTGGTCGGCATGGACCAGTTTGGGCCAAAGGGCCTGTCTCTCTCTGCTGTAGGACTCTATGACTCTCATTTCTGTTGGAACAGATAACCTACAGTTGGATCCTGGTTGTGGCCTGTACTATGGTTTGGATAGATTTGCCATCACCATTCTTTCTTGTGAGATGAGTCTCCTGGGTTTACTTGTATTTAGTAGTGAAGGATTAACCACTAAGAAATCTTCAACAGAGAAGGTATTTACTTGAGTAACAAGACGTTCGTTATTGAAAGCTTACCAAGATAACAGGTTATGTCAGCTAAAGACTGACTAACACTAGACAAGAGACTTTGTTATCTCCCAAGAGATGGTGACTAGGTCGATATAACATGGTTGTAGACTGGCTAAATGCTAACTACAAAGTAGAACTCAGCAACTGACCAGCTCCTCCCAGAGACAGTCATTTACACATCAATGGCTGAAGATATTCCAACATTCCAGACTTAATCAGTGCCATATCCAGGACAAGTTCCTCAATTCGTTACAGTTCCAGACTGGACATCCCAAATCCTTCCACTCCCAGTCAAAGGGAGAGATGATCCGACTCTTCATTCGTCCCCTGTCCTTCTGCTAACTGCACAAAGCGTCATTTAAACAGAATCCCTTTCCCTTATGGATGCCTTATACCCAGAATAAATTAGTTTATATTTTTAATGGAGCCACTCTAACCAAACTTCTTTAACAAAAGATTGAATTTACTAATTACTAATCATGAAAATAAATAATAATGTGGTAGACATATTCACCGATTGGGAATAAGAAAGTAGTCAAAAAGAAAACACTTAAAGAATGTTATATAGATCAGTCTGTGTGTCATTTGTAAGAAATAGATACGGGAACATTGATAGTTGAATGGTCAGTTTCAAGATGCTTTGTTTATTCACAAGTTGAAAATGTGTTGCTGGAAAAGCGCAGCAGGTCAGGCAGCATCCAAGGAACAGGAGAATCGACGTTTCGGGCAAATGCCCGAAACATCGATTCTCCTGTTCCTTGGATGCTGCCTGACCTGCTGCGCTTTTCCAGCAACACATTTTCAACTCTGATCTCCAGCATCTGCAGACCTCACTTTCTCCTCCTTATTCACAAGTTGACTGAGTTTCTTTGGTTGGAAGAATAGAGGCATGGACTGTTTTCTAAATGAGGAGAAAATTCAGAAACCTGAAGTACAAAGACTCTTGGGAGTCCTGGTCCAGGATTCTCTTAAGGTAAACTTGCAGGTTGAGTCAGTAGTTAGGAAGGCAAATACAATGCTCTCATTCATCTTGGAGGACTAGAATATAAAAACAGGGGTGTATTTCTGAGGCTTTATAAGACTCTGGTCAGACCATATTTAGAATATTGTGAGCAATTTTGGTCCCATATCTCAGGAAGGATGTACTGGCCCCTGGAGAGGGTCCACAGGAGGGTCACAAGAATGGTCCCAGGAATAAAAGGCTTAATATATGAGGAATGTTTGAGGACTCTGGGACTATACCCAATGGGGTTTAGAAGGATATGGGGAGGTCTGATTGAAGCTTACAGAATACTGAGTGGCCTGGACAGAGTGGGCATTGGGAAGGTGTTTCCATTGGTAGGAGAGACTAGGTCCCAAGAGCACAGCCTTAGAGTAAAAGGAAGACCTTTTAGAATGGAGATAAGGAGAAACTTCTTAAGCCAGAGAGTGGGGAATCTATGGAATTCACTAACACAAAGGGCTGTGGAGGCCAGGTCATTGAGTATATTTAAGACAGAGATAGATAGGTTCTTGATTGCCAAGGGGATCAAAGGTTAAAGAGAGAAAGCAGGAAATGGGGTTGAAAACCTTATCAGCCATGATTGAATGGTGGAGCAGACTCGATGGGCTGAATGGCCTAATTTCTGCTCCTGTGTCTTATGGTCTTATGGTCTCTTGTCCTGACCCATTTCAACAGGGTTTGATTTGTTTTACACACACACACACACACACACA
>NC_057740.1:38663245-38663776 GCF_004010195.1 Chiloscyllium plagiosum
CAGCACTGTGCAGGGATGCAGCATTCCCTCAGTACTGTGCAGGGTCACAGCATTCCCTCAGTACTGTGCAGGGATGTTGCATTCCCTCAATACTGTGCAAGGATGCAGCATTCCCTCAGTACTGTGCAAGGATGCAGCATTCCCTCAGTACTGTGCAGGGATCCTGCCTTTCCTCAGCACTGTAGAGGGTCACCGCATTCCCTCAGCACTGTGCAGGGATACAGCATTCCCTCAGCACTGTGCAGGGATGCAGTATTCCTCAGTACTGTGCATGGATGCAGCGTTCCCTCAGTCCTGCGCAGGGACACAGCATTCCCTCAGTACTGTGCAGGGACACAGCATTCCCTCAGCACTGTGCACTCAGAACTTGCAGCGTGGGTTGGTACCTGGGACTTCGATGTTGTGGCTATTACGGAGACATGGGTAGAACAGGGACAGGATTGGCTGTTGCAGGTTCCAGGGTTTAAATGTTTTAGTAGGGTCAGAGGTGGGGATAAAAGAGGGGGAGGTATGGCATTGCTTGTCAAAGAT
>NC_057740.1:38667275-38670231 GCF_004010195.1 Chiloscyllium plagiosum
GAGTTAGCTATTACGAGGGGGCATAGCTTTAAATTAAGGGGTGGTAGGTATAGGACAGATGTTAGGGGTGAGTCGTGAGTTCATGGAATGCCCTGCCAGTAGCAGTGGTGGACTCTCCCTCTTTATGGGCATTTAAGCGGGCATTGGGTAGGCATATGGAGGATAGTGGGCTAGTGTAGGTTAGGTGGGCTTGGATCGGCGCAACATCGAGGGCCAAAGGGCCTGTACTGCGCTGTATTTTTCTATGTTTCTATGTTTCTTTGGATGCAGCATTCGCTCAGCACTGTGCAGGGACACAGCATTCCCTCAGTACTGGGCAGGGATGCATCATTCCCTCAGTATTGTGCAGGGATGCAGCATTCCCTCAGTACTGTGCAGGGATGCATCAGCCCCTCAATACTCTGCAGAGATGTCGTGTTCCCCCAATACTGTGCAATGATGCAGTTTTCCCTCAGCACTGTGCAGGGATGCAGTGCTCCCTCAGTACTGTTCAGGAATGCAGCATTCCCTCAGTACTGTGCCGAGGTGCAGCATTCCCTCAGTACTGTGCAGGGATGCTGTTTTCCCTCAGCACTGTGCAGGGATGCAGCACTCCCTCAATACTGTTCAGAGATACACTGTTCCCTTAGTACTGTTCAGGAATGCAGCATTCCCTCAGTACTGTGCAGGGATGCAGCATTCCCTCAGTACTGTAGGGGTACACAGCATTCCCTCAGTACTGTGCAGGGATGCATCATCCTCTCAGTACTGTGCAGAGATGCAGCGTTCCCTCAATACTGTGCAGGGATGCAGTTTTCCCTCAGCACTGTAGGAATGCAGCGATCCCTTAGTACTGCGCAGGGATGCAGTGTTCCCTCAATTATGTGCAGGGATGCAGCATTCCCTCAGCACTGTGCAGGGATGCAGTTTTCCCTCAGCACTGGGCAGGGACACAGCATTCCCTCAATACTGTGCAGGGATGCAGCATTCCCTCAGTACTGTGCAGGGATGCAGTTTTCCCTCAGTACTGTTCAGGGATGCAGCATTCCCTCAGCACTGTGCAGGGATGCAGTTTCCCCCAGCACTGGGCAGGGACACAGCATTCCCTCAGTACTGTGCAGGGATGCAGCGTTCCCTCAGTACTGTGCAGGGATGCAGTTTTCCCTCAGTACTGTTCAGGGATGCAGCATTCCCTCAGCACTGTGCAGGGATGCAGTTTTCCCTCAGCACTGGGCAGGGACACAGCATTCCCTCAGTACTGTGCAGGGATGCAGCATTCCCTCAGTACTGTGCAGGGATGCAGCATTCCCTCAGTACTGTGCAGGGTTGCAGCATTCCCTCAGCACTGTGCAGGGATGCAGCATTCCCTCAGCACTATGCAGGGATGCAGCCTCCCCTCAGTACTGTAGAGGGACACAGCGTTCCCTTAGCAATGTGTGAGCAGCATTTGAATTTGTTCACCTCCCTCACTGGCACTCAGCTCTTCAGTACATGGTCAAGTGCAATTGCAAATGGTTTGTAAATACTGATCTAGCCTGGCAATGCCCGCGTCTCATGACGGAATAAATAAGGAAAAGGGCCTTTCTGGGATCTTCTCTTACAATGTCAGCTGGGTACAGTCAGAAGGTGATCATTGTTAGTGCTCTTTCTAACCTTCGTCTTGCTTGACTCTTTGTTTCCTACTGGTTTGTATCTTCATTTTGTGATCTGTTTTCTGACTGGTACTGTTTCCCTTGAGTTCCCAGCTCAGTGAATCTCTTCCGTTGCAACCTTCTTACATTTTGGCAAGATTTTGGGAGGTGCCAACAGCGAGGGTTCAATTCCCATCACCGTTTTGAGGTTACCAGGAAGGACTCTCCTTCTCAACCTCTCCCCTTGCCTGAGGCGCGGTGACCCTCAGGTTAAAACAGCACCAGTCGCTTCTCCCTAATTAGGGAGCAGCCCCTATGGTCTGGTAAGACTATGGCGACACAACCAACAACAGGCATAGACATGTTGGATGGTGCGTCCCACTGAAGGCACTAATGTGTCCTCCTGTTCCTTCTGCTATTTCTACTCCTATCAACTTAAGTGTGTCACTGTGACAGACAAGGAAGAACCACCTCAAGATGCTGGCATTCAGAGGGTTGTCAGACACTAGGCACCTGCTTAGCGCTAGGCAGGAGAGGACCTTGTGCTGTCAGCAACCTGAGACTTCACCCAAATGCACAGGAAGGAACAGGAGCAGCAGACAGGTGACTGGTTCCCATTGCCCAGAGGCTACGGCAATGCAGATTCTGCCTGTCTGTCTGTCTCCATGACCAGGTTGGCGGCTACTATGGAGATTCAGGTTGCACATTCCTGCACTCCATCGCCTGGGCTTTCATACTCAGGACTGCAGCCATGGTGACAGGAGAACAGGGAAACTTGGCGACAATACGTGACTTTAAGAGGGATTTGCTCTCTTCCATTTCTCTTCAAGAAAGTGTCTCGCCAGCTTGGTGATGAGGTGTCGGCTGTGGAGAGGTGAGTAAAGAGCTTTGGGTTGTTGGGTTTAAAGTAGGCGAAAGAAGCATGGGTGGGTGGTGTCAGACCCACGCTGACCCAGCGTTTTGGTTTTGTTTTCAGTTGTTCATGTTGGGTTTCCTGGAGTTGCCGCTGCTCAGGTCAGCTGTCTGTCTGCTGCAAGATCCATTCTGTCAGTTTCTCCTGGAGTGCAGGAGATCACAAGTGAGGGAAATCAGTTTTGCTGAATTTGCCTTTGCCAAGGGCGGTTGATAGCTTGGATGAGTTGATGAATAGAAGTTAAATATATATTATTCTGTTAAGTATTTCAACAGAGTAAAATTTATGCCCATTCTTTTTTGGTTTGTATTGTACCTGTGGTGTCAAAAGTAAAGTGTGTTTTGCTTGAAGCCCAGGAATTTGGCCAAAACAGCTTGACCCCCCTACACACACCAACCTCCCCCCCCCCACACCAACCTCACCCCCACCCCCC